>NC_081178.1:25398663-25453663 GCF_012432095.1 Onychostoma macrolepis
ACTGCCAGCTCTGCCAACACAGCTCCAGCCAAAACCAATAGCACTGATTCAAGCTCATTCAGCTGGAGAACAAAAGGACAGAGAACATTGTCTCCGTGTATTGTGCTGCCTCTGATTCGTTTACCACTTAATTATGTCTCCGTCATTCAGATTGTTCTGTTTCTGTGTAGCATAGACAAGAAAATACTGCTGAAGCTATTAGGGATTGTTCAGATCGTTTGCTCTGGCCGCACCAATCACAGAAGAGCTGTCGAGGCCAATTCTGTTCGTTGTGCAGCAAAAACAGATCCGTCAGTGTCAGATAACTGGGGCCTTTTAGGGCTCTCAGAATTTTAGCAGAAATTTTGGCTTATAGAATATGTAAACTCAATCAGTGTATATGTGTTAAGTTTTCATAATTTTAAGTGATTTCCATTTCTTATTAGTTCTTGTTTTTGTTTTTTTGTTTGTTTTTTTTAAATTTAGCTTTAATTTATTTTTATGTCAGTTTTAGTTTTAGTAACTTTAGTGCTTCATTTATTTCAGTTATTTGTCAATGCGACATTTCTTTCTTTTTTTTTTTAATTTTAGTTTCTTTTTCACAAAGTTTACATACAATCATAAAAGTCATAAAATTGGAGTTGTCTGTTTGCGTTGTTTCTATAAACTCCTAAAATTTTACATAATTCACTATTCGAAGATATACTGTCACAATTCACTAGGAAGCAAGGATCGAGGAGTTGTGCTATCGTAAATTTCCTATTTCCCACTTATGAAGTCGTGGTAAGGAGCTTGTTGTATTCAAGTGCTTTAATGTCGGAAAGAATCAAATGTAGCATCCCATTGGTTAACAATCATATAAACATTCACCACGCTATACATGCAGTTTGCTGACAATTCTGGAATTTTGTCAAATACATGTTTATTTCACTGCTTGTAAAACATACAATATGCTTCGAATGATCGTTCATATCTAGCCTATAAATACACTACTTTAGCGACAAGACAAAGGGATGTAGGGATCCACCATGTTTAAAGTTTATGACCCGCCCAACTCGGAAACTCAGGCATCAAAATTATTTCAGAATTTCCCGGCAGTAAATACGACTTTAGAGGCCGTTCACGTCCAATTTCCGATTAGGAAACTCATATTTACGATAACTCCGATAGTACGTGAAGGCAGCATAACACAGTATTTAATTATCCAAACACTCAGGGAATGTAGGAGACACAGGAACACATGGGAAGACATTTAAAAACCGACAAAACTAACTGAACAGACTGGGGCTTTTAAACACAGGACTATCAGGGAAGAACGAGACACACCTGGAATCAAATAAACACACTCAACATGAGAGAGAAACTGGGTCACAGGGAGCAAAAACACACACAGACAGGTCCATAATCCTGACATATGCACAAATGTACAATATTTTTCTTGAGGGAAAACCAACCAAAAATATTTATATCTTGCACTGTTCAATGACAAAAAAAAAAAAAAAAAAGCTGGAAATTTGACATAACTTAAATATCTAACTTAACTAAAGATAACTAAACTTATCATTTTAAATCAAGCACTTTTTTTTTTAAGTTGAAACAACATATTATCACTTATTCTAATGTTAAATTTTAATTAGGGATAACAAACTGCAGAAATCTTTTTTTTTTTTTTACTGTGAAAATTTCCATTTTTAAATCCATATTTATAGTCTAATTATATCCAAATTTGCCTCTCCCCCTAATATCACTGATGTCGAGCCATTTCTTTGGGGTCTTTATAAGAGGTTCTTGTAAAGATGATTGATGGTGAAAACAAACTCTCAATGTGAGGTCTAGGGAACGTGCCAGAGCGGATTACTTTCCATGTTTAGCAAAATGAACGAAGTGAACTGGGAGACTCGGTCCCATCCCACAGGTCACAGAAGTACTGTACAAGTTCATTACAGTCTCGCCATTTGTTAATGACAATCCTCAGGCATTGTGGAGATGAATAAAACACAGTGCACTCGGTCCATTTCATCTGCGAATTGACGTCGACTGTAAGGGTTCGCATTCAGCCCACAAGAAACCCTTTGAAAGAGCCAAAGAGTCGCTTCTGACCTTACTTGTTTGCGTGCCTTAGAAGTTTGAAATAGATTATTTTCTAAAATCCTCGGCGTGTCTCTCCACGTGTGGTTTTAAGAGAGATACATGCTGAAAAGGAAGATTATTTAAGGAGAGTTAATGAAAAAGTCCTTGAGATGTACGGCTGGCTGTCAGCGAGAGCAGTGATAGATCGAGCCTCTCTGATATTAGCATGCGTGCGGTGGACTTTTTACGCCTAGACCCGGGCCATTTGTTGATTAATTAATCAGGTAATGTACAGTATCCGAAAGTTCGGCTTTTCAAAGCTTATGTAACCAAAAGAGAATATCTCCCACAATCCCGTGCTGGACCGAGGGTCATTAGAGCGCCGGAGCAGCTCGTGGAAAGTAGAACAATAAACATCTTTGGGGAAAAGGGTTTCCCATTTCATGAATATATTCAGTACGGTGGCTCTACATCAACCGTCTGAGGTAATTCTGTTGAGTTTGGGGGGAACGTTTGTGTTCTCGTGGTCTCCGGTGAACCTTGACAAGAGAGTTAAGAAAATAAACATGGGGTTACGGTGGTTAGTTTGCTGTAGAAATGGGTTTTTTGGGAAATCGAGGGCATGTGCCATCACACATCCATTCGCTGGCTATCGAAGTGAGTTTTTTGTTTGGTGATCAAATGATTTTCATGATCAATGCACACTTGAATGGAGGCGTCACGAGAAAGCAGCTTAGTCAATGAAAATGATTACGTTCATCGAATGGAAATGTGTTTTTATCGGAGACTCTCATTCATATTGTCGCCGCATGGTTTTGTACACTCTGTTATTGCTTTATTTGTACAAAATTTCCATTATCGCCCCCAGTAATTCTTTACATGCATAAAACTCTCTGAGAATTATTGGAAATGTATGTTACGAGTCTTGCTTTGACTTTGAAGCTACTAGTGTGCACAGGAAATGGCATCACAGACATGCCTCGGAGACGTTGGATCCCAAAGGCAGCTGTTGATAATGACACGGTGTTGTTCCATTGACTGAGAAGCCCGTCTGTACCACATCCTGTCCAAAGGCTGGACAGTGTAACGATTTAAGATTTGAATCAGGAAGGGACAATGGTTGAGGAAGTTAGTCGGGTAATGTCTTTGGGGACTGATAATGCACACACACACACACACACACACATATATATATATATATAGGCCTATATACAAAACTTTATCTCTAAAGCTCTGCATACTCACTTCCTGTTAATTCCTTAGCAAAGTTACTGTCAACCAAAGTTTTGCTAATGATCATGATTGTGATCATACCTGAATGTTGATTACCAAAATAAAATATATTTTTAAAGTATTTTATCTAACCCCTCACAATGGAAATGAATGGAGCCAATTTTAGTAAGGTAAAAACATTTTTTTATTAATTAATTAATTAAATAAGTCACACCGGATCAAAATTGCAGTGTTGAGAGGAAAAGAAAAAAAACATGGATTAGTCACATTGGATTATAAGTAACTTTTTGTTTTAACATTCACAAATGATGTAAAATACTGATAAATGAAACAAAACATTTACAAACATTATAAACACTAGAAACTTTTATTTTAGTTCCCCTCACTTCACAACAAACACAGGGCATTTCAGATGAGGCACTTATATTCTTATTTTATTTTATTTGTGTTTATTTTTTTCCTTCACTAAAATCATGCTAACATACATATTGTGAAACAATGAGTGTTTTAACATTTACAAATTGGCCCCATTCACTTCCATTGTAAATGCCTCATTGTAACCCTGATAGATAGATAGACAGACAGACAGACAGACAGACAGATAGATAGACAGACAGATAGATAGACAGACAGCAGATGGATGGATTTATTTATTTATTGTTTACTGGTGAAAAAAGTTGGAATTGATTCCATAAAGCTGCACTGTTGCTCAATTTCCTGTTTTATTATTATAGCTTTATTATTGACAGATGTTTCTAGTGCAACTTTATTTAAATGCATTTAGAAGCATGCATAAAGTAGTGTTATTTAAGATAAGATGATACTTTTTATATTGCAGTCTTTTTGTTGAAATGTGAAGGGATATGTTGTCATACCTGGCCGTTCCTCTGCTTGATATGTCAAATGTTCTGACAGTTTAATTTCCTTTAGGTATTCCATTGCTCTTATTGAAAAGAGAAAGAAAGAGAGAACGCTTTACTCCTCTAACCACCTCAAACACAAACAGTCCGTCTGAATTCATCCCACACTCTGTCTCCGCTGCCGCAGGTTCGGCAAAAACCGCAAAGACGAGAGGCAAGGGGACAAGATGGAGCGGAAGGGGTCCAGCAAGAGCAAGATGGAGGAAACTCAGGCCAGCGAGGAGGAGATGCAGAGAATGAGGCTGGAGCAGGAGAGGTGAGCGGCTGCGTCCCCATCCCCGTAAAAAGCCTCTCAATTAACCACCGCTGCCTGGGAAATTAGCAAACTGACTAATTAAGTAAATGGGGTCCAGGGAGGTAAAAGTTCTGGGAAAGCTCTTAGATGTCATTGGTGTAAACGGTTGAGAGCTTTTATAACAGTACATTAAATTGATCACGTATGGATTGTTTGTTTCTTTTGTGCTTCTGAACGGAAGGAACCACCCTGATAATGGAGGTTCTTTTGGGCTGCGGACTAAATGGAGGCCCTTAGTGAGGGACTGAATGAAAGGGATGGTGTTTTTTTTTTTTCTCTTTTTCCTTTTTTAGTTACTGCCATTTTGGCTTCCTGTCTCTCAAATTATTAGTAATGTTGTTTCTAGGCAGATGTTCTTTTCCCTCTCACAAAGATGGGTAACAGCAGAGCAGCAATTTTAAATAGAAATATGGCTTTATATATAATATAATACGAATATGAAGTAGCACAACTGCTTTTAACTATGATAATAATCAGAAATGTTTCTTGAGCAGCAAATCAGAATATTAGAATGATTTCTGAAGGATCATGTGACACTGAAGACTGGATTATGATGCTGAAAATTCAGCTTTGAAATCTTTGAATTAATAAATTTATATTTTAAAATATATTCACAGCTCTTTTAAATTCTAATACATTTTTTTTCTTCTAAAATATATTTTATTTTACTATGTACAAAATGTGAGAAAAGCAACAATCTCACAGGAAATAAAGCATACACTGAATACAAGAATATACTTAATATTTCATTGATTCTCCTTGTTTTTGATTACAGAAGCCATTTTCCAGGGCAGTACTCAATAAGTTCTGTGTGTGATGTGCGTGTTTATTTTTTTATGTATTTGTTTATTTATTTCATGGCAGAATTTGTTTCCTCACATTATTACAAATGAAACAACGGAGCGTGTACATTAGTTTTTCGCTCCCAGTACAACTATGCAATATGCTTATAAAATCCTTAATAATAACATGTTTGAATAAAGGGCAAAGATTAATTTTCCTAGGCTGGACATTACTTTCAGCCAATACACTGTATATGTCAAAAAAACAAACAAAAAAAGCTCTTAAAATGTGTGTTTGGACCGGCCCTCACACTATACAGCCACAAAACAAGCAAACTTTGCTGTCAAGCCTCTGTTGATGATGCTGCATAATTGAAATGTAACAATAGGCACAATCCTGTCTTTAGCAGAAGCATGGCTCAGGCCCTGCGATGATAATAAGCCTGCGTCCACTCAAAGCAACGTCTGAACTGCATTTCTAAGCGCTTGTCTTGTCTCTGACACTCTCCACTGTGGGCTGGGAATCAGGCTTTGGCTGCGAGCCCAACACATTGCCAGCTCTGCCCCAAACACAGCAGGCTTCCCAGGGCCCCGCTCTTATACGTCTACCACCTCGGGCCCTCAGAGGCTGGAAAACCAGCAGGAACGTCGGGAGATAAGTGTTGGCCGGCTGCACGGCGTTCGCTAAACCCTGCTCGCGTTTTGTCCGTATTTGTTTTTGGAAGGTTTTCATATTTCCCACATTGCCCTTTTTGGTATTGTTTAGTTGCTATACGCTGCTCTTTTTTTCTGGTTATCTTTCTTTTTCCTTTTCTCACCTCTGCTGTTTTCCTTGAGTTGATAGCAGGGAATCCTTGAGGGAAATAGGTCTGTTATAATAATAATCTGCCCGGCCACCACGTGGTGATGCGATATTCAAAGTCTCTCACCAGGGAGACTGACAGCTAGGAAAATCAATTACAGCCTTATTTTTAGGGGTGTTATTACACGCAGTTTAGACAGTCGTGTGTGTGTGAGCGCACATATGTGCACGAGCAGGGGCTTTGATTGATTATATGAGGCGCAGGGACAAGGCCATTTCTACACACTTATGAAATTATAGATCAGGTGATAGGTGCCGCTGATGGCTATTGGAGGCGATGTATCCAGCAGCGCTAAAACAAGCTGCGGGGCTCCGGGAAGAAGAGGACGCGAGATGGGCCGCGGCCAAAGCCAGCCCTCTCCTGACACGACCGATCGTTAATTCGACTTGACGTTTTGACAGGGGCTTTTAGTGATGCTGAAGCAGAAGGCAGCGCAAAGGTTGGCTAGATTAATTTTCATAACGTGCCACCATTAGCCTATCTATTTCTGGCAGGGAGGGCACAGCCCGCTTTTTAGCGCACCTGACCCTCAAGGATGTTTATGAAATTCATCTATGACTCAGAAGCACTGGCTTTAGCACTGGCGTATGTAAGCTGGATGACTTAATTCTTCCAGAATAATTTCCTGCTGTTAGTTTTAGTCTTGACGGGCATGATATTAAAGGAATAGTTCCCCCAAATGTATAAATTATGTCATCATTTCCTCAACATTAAAAAAAAAACTTTTTGTTTTGCACAAAGTAGATTTGCTGCTCTGCAAAAATCGTATTGATCACTGGTTCACTAAAAAGCTGCATAAAAGTAGTTGGTATGATGCAACCCTTGCTCTGTGCTGAAAATATTTTACCTAATTTGGTATTCCCAGTCAAAATAATCGTTCTTGTTTGTAAATCTCTCATTTTTCTATATTATCACCACATTTTGGGTTTAATATATTTGTGTTAACTCATTTTCTTTCTGTTTGCACAGGTTTTGTATTTCTTCGTTTGGAGCTGATTGATCATAGGCCTTATTGATCTGAGCTTATCCAACTCAGTTTTTGAGTGAAAAAAAAAAACAAAAAAAACAATGAGGCCTACAATCAATCAGTTCCAAAGAAAAAATAAAATAAAATTTGACTGTTTGATTGTTTTTTGGGTTTTAGTCCAATGCTGTAACATAAACTAGCATTTTCAGGAAAAAGAAAATCCTCTCCAAGTAAAAATGACTTGAACACAATATGAGGGTTTAGTGGTATATTTTCAAGTTTGAAGCCAAAACAGCTGTTGATGAGGAACAGTACTTTTTTTTTTTTTTTTGCTAAATATCTGAATATCTCTTCAGCTCTACAAAATTTGCACTTCCAACTATTCAAACTTGGCACTTTTTGTTTGATTACAAGCTGTGTGAAAATGTCTTAATGCATCTTAATTGAATATGCACATGCTTGATGCATATATGGCATCCTTATTTGTCTTTTTCTGAGCCCCATTTACAAGCTCATTGGAACAAAACTGTGCCAGAATGTTCTTAAAAAATATATATATATATAACTTACACGTTTTGTAGCGGTTTCTAAGTCAAATGTCCAGTGGGTGCCGCTAAATGCACGTTTTTCCCGAAATTTTCCCAGAAACAGATGAATGTGAAAGTTGTTTGTTGTACATATCACGTCAGTTTTGAAAATGAAATGTCTGGTGAGTGACACTATATCATGTTTGAAAATAACATGGCACCTACGCTAAACCCTATGATAAACCTAACCGAAATTGTTAACCAAAGCAAACCCGAGGTAAAAACACATTTGCTCAAGCAGCCATGCCATCTTATTTGGCTTCTACAAGTCTTTGAGCTCTTTTATCATGACTTGTGTTTTACAGGACTCATATCTAACTGCTCCATATCATAAGTGTAATGCTGTACCAGGTGCGCTACTGAGCAAGATTACTATGTCAAAAAAGGCATACATATGGCTCCGGTTCTGTGATGCAAACATCAAATGTATTCGTTTACAAATCATGCACTACAGTAAAAGTGTTTTGAGCTCATAACGTAGTATTTTGTAAGGAACTGGTTGAAAACAAGTCTTTATTAATCAATAATCTGAAAAGGAATAAAATTTGTTGGTTTTACTGCCGCTAGTGTTCATTTCAGCTGCAATCTGCAGTGAATTGTATGTACAGTTTTGGTATGTTTTTGAATTTTTGCTTAAATATAGGCCCAGTAGAGGCACAGTTTTTCAGTGAGCCTACAGTATGTGTTGCCCATTTATGTTCCATTTAACAAAAAAGTCATAATTGGAAGAGTTTTCATTTTGTTTTTGCGTACAACTACTGTATATGCATACATACAGTGGCCCCAAAAAACATTTGGGAACCCTGTGCACTCTTAAAAATGTATGAATGTCATTGCACTAGACAACAAAATATCAAACCAAGTGCCATTTATTTTAATTACAAATAGCACAAGCACACTTGTTCAAGGACAAAATTAAGTTTGAAATAAAATAACAGTAGATTGATTGTCAATCACTAGTGTAACGTGGTTACTGTGGGCACATCTGTGAACACGAGGACCAGATGACCTTGAGACCAGCTGGTTACGAGTGATTGCAATACATTTTTAAAAATGGCTTTTTGGGAGCCACTGTATCACGTATAGGAAAAGAAATATGGGGTAAAAATATGCAAAACTGCTCAGAAGCAGCACTGCTTTTCGCAGGCGTGATTTGGAGTGAAGATGATGAAGTGTTGCCATCAGTGGCATTTGTTTTTGTCACAATCGAGTAAATTGTAAGCAGCTGTGTGGGCCCCCCCAACTGCCTCCCATCCTTCGTTAGTCCTCAACACACCGAATTTTTCATCCCTCATCAAGGGCTTGGAGCTCCCGCCTGCGTTTCTGCAGGAACACGGTGACCATTATGAGGCCTTGTTTATGCCTGTTGCATGGTTGCAATCCTGTCCACCATATGTAACTTGACTGAGCGGACCACCATGCCAGGGGGCCATTTATAGCATGTGCATGGGAAGGAGTGTGTGGGCACCAAATCACCACGCCAGCAAAAAAGATACATCAGTCTCTTTCATCCTCCTCTGTGTATTTACACTTGGCTGATCAGGCTTTATGTCTTTGTACACACTGCAAAAATGCCCAATGCAAACATTATGAGAGCCTGGTAAACTCTTCTCATCCAGATTCTTCATTGAAGTAGATTAGCATGGCTATTAGCTTATCTTCTTGGCTCCATTAGTGGCTAATCAGTGACTAGCACACCTCTGTTTCTGCTCAGTCTTCCTGACTTCCTTTCCACTCTCCAGTGATGCTTCCCCCGGATTGTTTGGGTTCCTGATAGACTTTAAAGGCAGTGTTATAATCAACAGCGGATATCTCAGCTAGCTTCCTCTTTCTTTTAGCCCTTAGCACAAGCTTTGAAGGTTCACAGGGAAGGGGATTGAAAATAATGTTTGAAACGCATTTCAGTGCCAATTTTCCAAGCCAAAAGACCTACAATAACAGTGTTTCCCAAACTTTTTGTCATCAACCTTTCACGACCCCACATCGATGTTTGTGTTTTATGTTTCATCTCATATTACACTGGATATCATTCAGCACTGAATCAATACAATATTGCAAAAATAACTGTTTATTTTATATTGTTTTGATGTGCTGAGCCATTTAATAGGACATACATTGGAAAAAATGTATTGTTGTGGAGAAGAATGTTTTAAAACATTAATGTTTAAAATTAATATTTTGAATTATCTTTTATTTTTACTTTCAGTTTTCATGAACAGTTGAGCATTTTTATGCACTTCTGTCATTTTTATTATTAACTTGTCTAGTTTTGTTTTCATTTTTTATTTATATTTATTCCATTTTTAATTTTAGTTATTTTAGTAATTTCAGTTGGTTGCCATGACCAAGGTTTTTTTTTTTTTTACTTGTGTTAACATTTATTATTAATTAATTAATTAATTAACTTATTTACTTTAGGATTTTCATCTAATAGTTACATTTTTATTTGAACTTTATTTTGATTAACAAAATCTATTTTGAATGCAATAACAGCACTGGTAAAAAGCACTAATGCAGAATTGTTCCTAATTATTTTATATATAAATATTTCATACAAATAACATTTAAAGGGATACTCCACACCAAAATGAAAATTTTGTCATTAATCACTTACCCCCATGTCATTCCAAACCCGTCAAAGCTTCGTTCGTCCTCGGAACTCAATTTAAGATATTTTGGATGAAAACCGGGAGGCTTGTGACTGTCCCATTAACTGCCAAGTAAATAACACTGTTAAGGCACAGAAAAGTATGAAAAGCATTGTCAGAATAGTCCATCTGCCATCAGTGGTTCAATCTGACTGTTAAGAAGCGACGAGAATACTTTTTTCTGCGCAAAGAAAAAAACCCAAAACAACTTTATTCAACAATTTGTCTCCTCTGCATCAGCGTAGCACCATTTTAGAGAATATCCGCTGGACGCAAATAGCATACGCTGTTCTGTGTCTGCCGCACAGCATGGAAACTTTGTTTACGCTTTGATTTGAATGAAAATAGCGTATCCGTGCGGCGCAGCTGACACAGAACAGTGTATTTTTTTATTTTTTCTTTGCGTACAAAAAGTATTCTCATAGCTTCATAATGTTATGGTTGAACCACTGATGGCAGATGGACTATTCTGACGGTGTTTTTTATACTTTTCTGGGCCTTGACAGTGTTATTTACTTGGCAGTCAATGGGACAGTCACAAGCCTCCCGGTTTTCATCCAAAATACCTTAAATTGTGTGCTTTTACGGGTTTGGAACGTCATGGGCGTAAGTGATTAATGACAAAATTTTCATTTTGGGCTGGAGTAAGCCTTTAATGTAATTAGCAAGTTGGTGTTTTTAATCTTTATTTACTAAATAGCCATAATATAATGTATATGTGTGTGTGTGTACAGTATATATATATATATATATATATATATATATATATATATATATATATGTGTGTGTGTGTATGTGTGTATATATATCTATATGTGTATACAATGGCCCTGTATTTATTCTTGCTGCATTCATTCATTTTAGTACTTTGATTTATTAATTGATTTGAACTCTTTCTCCATTAACACTTCCCGGGATTGCCTTTGGCTTTCCATATGTTTCAACATTTCATTTTTTTATGCTTTAATGCGTGTTACTCGTAATCACAGCTGATCTTTCCCCTCGCATTGTGGCGGTAATTTTGTTACAAAATAATTAGCATTGTCGTTCTGCTTTGTCAAACGAGCTCATTATGTTGCGGAGCCTTTTGTAACAGTTCACCGCTTGACTGGACCAATTAGCTTCCAGAGTTCAAAGGCAGATCACAGGACTGATTGTGGACCAGATTATATTTGTAATTACATTTATATTCCTCTAACAGCTATACATGTATGCGTTTGGAGGCTGAGGACATTATCGCCTGCATAACAATTGCATAGTTAAGTTGTAAGCGTATAAATATATATTTAATTTTTTTATTTTTTTTTTTTCAGTTGTTTGGTGTATCGAGAAGCGATGTTAAAAATACAAGTATAACAGATGCTTATTGGCATTTTACCTTATTTACACTTAAAAACTACCAGCCGAAGATCTGCCTGGCGGCCATCGATGTGAACATCTCGCTCTTTCTCTAACCTGAATTAAACATTGTTAGACATATGGAGGGAGTGCTTTGGCTGCGTCTGTCTGGAATTTGGCGGTGTCGTAAGATAAACAGTGTGATTTATTCAGCGAGGAGAGGAAGGACTGCGGGCGGACCGGAGTGTGATCTTTCGTGCTTCGCTTCAAAATATTTCGCTTCACTTCCAAACTTCTCCTCCATCTCTTTCTCACAGAGCAGAACCTTGTACATTCTTCAAAGAAGTTCATAAATCTCTCAGTCCTTATCTTGTGTTTATATCAGGCCGTGATCAATGACTAATTTCCTCCCTGAAACGTCCACTTTGACCCCGCAGGATGGAGCGCATACCTCACGCTTGACGGCATTTCGGCATTTGGATGCATTTCAGCTCTGATAAACTTAAATAAATCATCCTGCATGGCATTACAGTATGGATGGATCGCATCTAATGAGCTGTTTTTGAATTATGCCAACTTGTGCCTTGTGAAAGAGTTTTGCTTCTCTGCATTCGCTTGTTTCCTAGAAACAACCCCGGATTTGCCATGACGACCCATATGTTGCCATAACGGCCTCCCTCACACGCACTCTTTCACACACACACACACACTGACACTCTGGACAGATGTGAGCTAATCACAGCATCAAACTCTTCATTAGTTTAACACTCACTTTTTCTTGCTCTGGTGCAGATAACGACATGTAGACGGAGTTACATCTAAATATATCCTGACAGACAAACACGACATTATTATCTTTCTTTCTGCTGTGTGGCTTCTGCCTCCCCACTCACACACACACACACGCACACGCACACACACACACACACACACACACACACACACACACACACACATACATACACATGCATATAGTAGCAATCTACACTAATTAGCTTTGAGCCCAGAAAGTCACAAAGAGGGATTTGCTCTCTCTTTGTTGTTTTATCGCAGCTCACTGGGGAGTTTTTTCCTCCCTCTTGCCAATATTTTGATAATGTTTTCTCTCTTCTCTTCCACTTTTATAATTTTAGTATCAGTCTTCTGTGTGCTTGTGTCATGTGGCTTTGTGAATGATGCATCAGGAAGTTCACCACAGGCATTGTTGGAGCCTTTTTGTTGGAATTCAGCAATTGTGTGATCTTTAAATTTGCTGAAAAGGCATACGAGGTGAAGGTCTCTAATAAACAGAATATGGATATTAAAGATTATCCTAAGAATGTAGAATTCACAAACCAGTCACTTACATTATAAACTAGCTAATACTTCAGTATGCCAATGTGTTATTTTAGGAGATAAGGTTTTCATGTGTTGTATTTTGTGTTGATCATCGCTATATGAACTCTAGATGATTATTAAATATGTTTTCAACATTGCTAATAATCATAAATGTTTCTTTAACAGCAAATCAGCATATTAGAATGAATTCTGAAGGGTCATGTGACACTGAAGACTGGAGCAATGATGCTGAAAATTCAGCTTTGATCTATATATTGTAATATAACAGTTATTTTAAATTGCAATGTTGTTTTAAAATATAAAAAAAGCCCCCAAATGTATTCTTCCAAGAAAAATCTTGGTTGTAGATTGGCCTGTTGCATTTTGACATTTTAGTTATTTCGCTCGTTAACATCAACTGAAAAGTTATTTTCTTCGACTAAAATCATGTGACATTTTAGTAGGAGTAAAATGAACAAAACTTTTAAAATGATGAAACGTTGAATACATTTCCATAATGTTTCTGTTAAAAGACAAAAGCTAGGACAAAAAAAAAAAAACTGCAATAAATGTGCACTGAAGAGAAAGTAGAGAGAGCAAGAAAGCAGGAATGGGAAACGAGAGCAGGAATAATGTGCTCAGTGCAGCTATTTCTGTGTCCTGCATTAACACCACACTGGACCATTAATTGTGTAATGAACTAAAGGTGGAAGAGGGAATTCAGAACAGGTTTAGCTAGAAGTTGAGGCACAGACACACACAGTTATGGTCATAGTTCAACGCACACACACACACACACACACACACACACACACACTGATACTGATTACCCCATAATGCTCATAATGTCAAACTAATTCATGTCAAGTTTTGAGTGCAAAGTCATTTTTTTTCTGTCCTCACGGAAAGTGAAAATGCTGCATGAAGTCATTACAAATAATTACATTTCATTTGTTTATTATACAAAGTAGGCTATGAATCTGGCTTCAAAAGTGCCTCATCCTGTCAGAATGAATGAATATTTCAGAGATATGACATGACAAGTTGCTACATTACATTACAACTATAAACTACAGTTATAATGAACTTAGACTATTGGCTACATTGCATTATTTTAATCATTAATATTACTAATTGTAACTATTTATTGTTCTTCATTGTTCACAATCAGCAACTAAAACAATCCATGAAAAAAAAATGTTTTTGGTAATTGAAATAAAGCTGAAATAAAATAAAGTATAAATAGTACATGGAAAGCAATAACTTAAATGAAAATTAGACACTTATTGATTTTCATATATTATATTATATTATATTATATCAATAAAAACATGTTAGAGACAGTAACTGAAATGTAATTTTCATTTAAAAAAAATATATAACAAACTCAAGAAAATGTAATTAGAAATAATAAAAAAATATAAAATAGCACACAAAAAACTAAAATGTAAATAAAAACTGAAAACATAAAAATAATAGATAATTCAAAATATTAATACTGTAGTAGTATATAAATAATAATAATAATAACATAACACTCCACTGTTGATGGATCTACCAGTGAGCCACAATAAAAATAGAAACCAAACAAAATGCCTTGCCTTGCAATGATTTTTCACCGTGGATGGTTATTGGATATGGTGTTAAATGAATCTCATAGGCCAGAACAGTGTCTTCATCGTGCTGGTTTTCAACCTGAAGTTAACCTTCTGTCATACACAGAACACACACAGAGCCACATGTGCACTTCTCCTCCCCAGGCCACCGCGCTAAATGAGTTTCAGTCTGGTACTCCAGGGGGCAGGTTACACTGGACCTCTACTTCAGTGTGCTCATTACCTCATTCAAACACAGATAGCGCTCTCACAGATTTGATTTGGCCATTACAGGCACAGCGCTGGAGGCCTCGTCCTCCTATTGAGTTTCCGTAACTTGTCATAACACGGTTTTTACTGGCAGCGAGGTGACATCAGTTTTTAAGTGGACAGCAGGTGGACGGCGGCCTCGCCAGCGCAAGATATCAACCTTCAAGTGTGAAAGAAACAACTTGTAACTAGAGATACTACATTTCTCCAATAGCTGATTATTCAGAATGACATCTACTGATACTGATACATTTGTAAAAAAAATGATGAAATATGTAAATAAAACAAAGATCATTACAGTACATTTTAAAATAAAGTACTTTTTTTCCACTTTTTTCCTACTTCAAAATGTCATGTTTAATTCAGTGTTACTTGCCAGTTCTTTGTAATTAATTGTGAAACTTAATTGCAAAACTATACAGGAAACCCTCTCATTTGGTACATTACTATAATATTAGAGGTTATAATTAAAGTGCCCCTATTATGGATTTTTGAAAATGAGCTTTCATTTTGTGTGTAACACAGCTCTAAGTGAATGAAAACATCCTGCAAAGTTTTAAATCTGAAAGTGCACCGTGTATAAAGTTATTGTCTCTCAAAAGAAAGAGTCGACTCTGAATCATTGAAACGAGTCGTTTTTAAAACGGCACATGAAACATTAGCATATTGCCCGCCCACTTGTTGCGCGCGCGCAGACCTGGGAAAACTTGATTTTCTCGTTGGTCTGAATGAAAATGCAAATTCATTCTTTGCCACTAGGTGCCGCTTTTGGAACGTTAAAAGCTCACAAACACTGCTTTAAATGAAATCGACCAATCACCGCAGATTAGCGTCACGCAAAGGAGGGGTTTGGAAAAATGAATCGTTGAGCGAATCGTTTGGGAGTCGTTGAGCAAATAAGGTAAAAATAAATGCATATTATAAGAAAATAAAAGTGTTTTTTGACCTTGCATGCATGTCACCCTGTTGTTGGGGACTCCCAAAACCAAAATATGAACCATTCATAACCCATAATAGGGGCACTTTAACATCAGAGCCCAAACTATTGCTGTATATTCAACTGCAGTTTATATTTCGATATAATAATCACACTCAAATCAAAATGAAATGTTTGTATGCAACATACATATATAATTGACAGTAAATAAACTTCCCTCTAGTGTTTTTTTTTTTTTTTTTGTAGCTAACTAACCAACTGTGAACACTGGTAATATCCTCAGGTAAATGTTATGTGACACATTGTTCGCATGCTATGTTATTGACGTCTTTCCGTGGTTATAAAACTATTTGAGACGTAATACATTTCAGTAAGTTGTACCTCTGACATTCATCCATGTTTATTTTGCACAACAGCTTGCATTCCATTTGAATTGAGGTACTACAGCGATGTGTCACGCCACATTTAATGAACCGCATTTGAGAGACTTTGTTTCTCATCAGCAGTAACAAAGCACAAAGCTGTTTGCGATTAATGGATGGGAGCCATGCTACAAATAATGTTTGGTGAAGGGAAAATGTGCATACCTGGCAACCCTGGCTTGAGCTATGGGTAATTCATACGGTCAAACAGAACCTGTGCTCTGCTATTTTTTAAGTAAGATTGTGCTAATGCGTTATAATCACATTAACTTTGACAGCCCTAAATTCAACACAAGTGGCATTTTATTTACACACAGTATGAGTTACAGTCTGACACGCTTTGATTGACAGCATATAATCAGCCCTGATCAACTGTTTTTAAACAATCAGCAGAAGCAGTTTTTATTGGCCAATACCGATTATCAGCCGATATATCGGTGCATCCTTACGGTTCAAGCGATGAACCCGATGAACTGAAAGGTATGATAAAAACAGAAAGGGAAATTAAAACTCCCACAATGCACACACACACACATATGAAAAAATGCTGATGTTGATTTCCAAGTGTTTCCCAGACTATTATCGTGAGTCATAAATGTGCACAATTCTAGCACAGCCAATTGGATTTCCTCAAGCGGGATGCAGAGAGAGAGAGAGAGTCGGTGGCATTGTAATTGCATTAGCCTGTGACAGAGAGAAAACGCTCATTGTTGGTAAATTAGATCGCGCTTATGAGAAAGTGTGGAAACATTCAGTCTCGCTGGGAAAATTCGACATCTCTTCTCAACCTGGGACTGCTGTCAATCAAACAACTGACAGATAGATGTCAGGGGTCAGAGGTCAACTTTGACCTGGGGTGGTGAGGAGGTAGGGCACTTAAATACTTAAAAATGCTCAGGTTTTTGTGATGGGGCATCCCTGGAGTCCCAGAGCCCATCTGGATCTGATGAGATAGGTGGGTACCAAAGACAGAGGTCACCCTACAGGAGGCTTTCCCCTGTCCGCACCAGTCTTTCCTCTTATTCCTCTACCATTCCCATTCCTGAGGATCTCCTTTCCCTTAACAGCACTTACAACGACACATGTGGTCTATTAGACACAAAAAGACTCATTCAGTTCAGCCCACCAGGCCTGGTCTTTGAAAAACTCCTGAGAAAGAGCGAAGGCAGAAAGAGGCAGTTGGCGGAAGATCAGAGTGATGCGAAGAAGAAATCACTCCCTTCTTCTTGGGAAGGTTCCCCACTGGCTGTTTTAGGGGATCTGTGCATTGACAAGCTTCTTCAAGGAAGGGGCAGCAACCTTTACCATGAGCGATTTAGAAGTAGAGGCTCGAATGAACAGGGCCTCAGTGGTCTCGCTTCCTTTTCCTTTTAGAGGAGTCCAGCAGTAGTGAAAGGCTTCTAGAAATAAAGCAGGCTTGGCAGTCATTTAGCAGCCCGTGATGCCAGCAGGGGTCCTGAGCTCAGGGATTCTCCGTGCAGTAGGGAGTCTCAACAAGACCAAGAGGTCTGTCTTCCAATTCGTTGCGTTTGCACATAAAAGCTTTGGCTCTTCATGGCTGTAATACATGTTATACATTGCTGACGGAATAACTGCTATTGCTTTTGATGGTGGTTTTGAGGGCAGAAACACAAAGGCGGAAATGAATCCCAAGGTGTAACCCATAAGGCATTTTCACACTAGAGTATGGGGTGAAACTGAGAGTTTGAATTGTTTGTCTCAAAAAAAATGTGATGTTATTTTATTCATTATTAATTAATTTATTTATTTTTCATATTTTGACATTTTGTGGCACCTTCTGTGATATAATACATATAATTTACAGGTTTATGATTAAGAAAGTTCTTCACCAATAAAAAACAAAAACAAAATAAAAGCAAAACAAAACAAAAAAAGATTATGCCAAACTACTCAAGCTTCAAGATTCATTCATTCATTCATAACTTAATCGTTATGTTTTTTAGGGGGTTTTACCACACATTAAATTTTCCAAACTGGACTAACCTTGCCATATTATCAGATATATTAAAACATATTTTAAAATGCCTTCTATGGTATAATTTCCTGTTTGATATATCAAACAAGTCTTTACAAGTTTATTATATTTTTAAAGAAACTGCTTCACTGACAAAAAAAGAAAGAAAAGATTATCCAAATTACTTAACCTTCTATTTTGAATAATTTTTTTTTTTTTTACCCTCATATTTTTGAGGTTGTGTCCCTCAATATATATATAAAAATTTATTTTCATTTATAGACAAACAGACCAAAATATTCATTATAAATTAGATGTACTCTATTATGTATGTATGGGTTTTAATTATGCATATTTGAATGAATTATTAGATTCACAAAAGTCATGTCAAACCACCTTTATTTATACAGTGCTTTATACAAAACAGAGTGTTTCAATGCAGCTCCACAGTAATAAACAGGAAAAATAAACTACTTCAAATATGAGCCTAGCTAAACTCAGTTCAGCGTTTATACAATTCAGTTCAATGACAGTGTTGATGTTGCACAAAAAAAATAAAAAGTGTCACGTAATTGATAAATTTAAACATTATTGTGGATTCAAGATAACAATTATTCTGGCTTCACTTATTTACAATATAAGTAAACAGCTGGCACTAGTACCTGTGGTGGTACTGACATGAATATATGACAGTATGGAATCAAATACTCAAATGTGAAAAGAGAGATGTTGAAATTGAATTTGAGTGCACACTACACATCTAAACCTCAAATGATGTTTTGTGTCTGTAGAATTCAAGCGAAGACCAGGGAGCTCCGAGAGCGACAGGCCAGAGAGCGAGACTACGCTGAGATCCAGGACATCAACCGAACCTTCAGCTCTGACGAGGAGCACACCTACGCCGGGATCGGCTCTCTGGACTCGTCACTGGACAGCAGCATGGACCTGAGCCATAACCCCGGTCCAGAGCGTCCGCAGAGCCCCAGAGACCAGGCCTTGCCCTTAGAGGCTCTCTACGCACAGGTCAACAAGCCCCGCAACGGACGCCCGCCATCTGCAGACAGGTAAGAGCTCACAGCTTCTCTTCCTTCAGAATCGCCGTGACGTGACGCACAGGCTGCTTCATTCCTGAGATTCTGAGTGTTTGTCAGGGCGGTTAAGTAATACTTGGCTGATGTAACAGGACAATGACGTGCCTTGACATGTTCTTGACTTGAAAGACGCAAACCTTGGCTGTGTGTTTCCAAAGCTTTGCATAATGCAAGCTAAAGTGTGTTTTCACGCTGTCAAATATTTCTCATTTTGTAAGGTTGGATAGGGTGAAGGGCACCAACACTTTTGAAGTTTCTTTTATTGTGCTGAGAAAAAAGAAGTTTCTCTGCAGACCTCTCTGATAGAAGATGTTCTTCTTTTATATTTGTTCGTGTCTGAAGGTTTAGAAAATGAAAAGCTGTTTTCATCCACCCTTTGTAGTGTAAAAAAAAAAAAAATGAAAGTCAAACAAACAGTGTTATCGGATTTCTCACCTGAGTCCCAGCGGCTGCTTTTATAGCACAGGTAAATCATTGATAATTCTCTGGATGGGAAAATTTAATAACCAGCAGACTCCTTTATTATCACGGATCGTGTCAGATCCACCCTCAACGTGCACAGAATCTCTGAATTCATCTGGGTTTTTAAGGGAAAGAAAAGTCAACTTTATAATAGAAACTGCTGCAATTAGCTGAACTTTGGAGTGTTTTTGAATAGAAAATTTCATAAAATGTACTGCTGAATGTGCTGATAAGCATTTATGGTAAACTAAACTATAAATGTAATTTATTTTGTATATATTTGTAATACATGTGTAATGATGAAATTGCTATTTAGTACATTTAAAAAATACTAACTTTATATGTGATATTGAATAACACACTACAGTACTTTACACGTGATTTAGTCAACACATCAAAAGAAGTTCTTCTTTAAAACATGACGAAGATTATTAAAACAATGATTTAAAATGCAGACTTTTAATTTGACATTCTTAGAAAGAACCCTTTTTGAAAGTGTACTTAAGTGTGTTAAACACAGTCAAGTGTCTCTTTAAATACACTTAAGTGAAATTTATTAATATTATAACATATAAGCATTTTTTAATTTGATATACTTTTTAGTTTTGAAGTACACTACAAGTACACTTTTCATACAGTTAAGCACAATTCTTCTTCACAAGGAGAAACAGGACGTTTGGGTCACTTTGTTTACATTCATTACTATATAGGCTACTGTCTAAAAATGTTATTAATGTTAACAAATTAATGCAACTAGTTGGTGGTGTTAATATTTAGGAAGATCGAAATGCATATGCAACGGAGGACAGGATGAATCTTGTTTTTGTTTCTTCTTCTTCTTTTTGAGAACGATTGTGCTAAAAAGTTGTCATCTTTTAGAAGTTCACTAGCATGGCATCAAAGCACGCAGACATGGACTAAAAGTTGCAGAAGTTTGTTGAGTTGAGAAGTTGTTTCAGTGCTTTTCATCTTCTGTGTTGATGTCAGCGTTCTGATGTGTGTTACAGACACTGAATATCTGATGCAGAGGATTGACCTACATTTGTTGTGGTGAAATGAGAGTATTTTCTGAGATACGGAAGCAATATATTCCAAAATGCCTCATTTTGTGCTGTCACTGTTCTCCAGCTTCCAGATTCATGGCTTGTTTTACGGTATTTATGACAAATTCACCAATAAACATCCATCGGTGTATGAAAACTAAGGGAAAGTCACTGTGTATTCACACTAAAGAATCGCCGCGATCGCTCTGCTCCTCTAGCGGTTATGAAATGGTTAGCGGTTAGTTATGGAAATGCTACTAAAGGCCAGCGTGTCTCTGTCATAAACATTAATTACTCTCTGTGGATTTATTAATTGGTTCGTCAGCGGCGTGAAGCAGAGGCTGTGATTGACAGGTGTCACTCAGGCTGTGTGACCTTTCCCAGGATGCAGTGGGACGGGGATTATTACGTTACCAACTGCTGTTGTCCCAGCAGGAGCGTTCCCACCGGCCGCTGACACCCCGCCGTTCGGCCGCAGTGTGAATATGAGGAGGTTACGCAGCGCTCGGTAATCTGATGAATCCTTGTGCCAGTATCTCTGGTGACAGCGCTCTCTGTCCCTTGTGTACTGCAGTGCGTGAATGCACAGCAATATTAGCATTCATTTATGCACTTATTTATTTACTATGCATACATATTACTAGGGTATTCTAATATAATAGTACATTTCATTTATCTTGATATATTTTATTATAAAAATACTTTATTATGATAACAACAACAACAACAATAATAATAATAATAATAATAATAATAAGTATTATTATTATTATTATTATTATTACATCTAAGACCAAATAATAGAAGATACTGAACTGAAAAGTATAAATATGATATACTTTTATTAAATTATTACATTAAGTGGTATGGATAATTATTCAATAATTCTATATGTTCTATATATCATCAATTAATTACATAGTATTTGGCATCATTACAAAAACAACAATACTACTACTACTAATAATAATAATAATAACCTTGTTAAATACTATGCATTATTTGAAATGTAAATACTGCTTAATATTATGTACTTTTATACTTTTATTAATAATTTAATTATTACATTATAAGTCTAAATAATTATTCAGCAACTCTTCAGTGTAATAATCATCATTATCATCATCATCATAATCATCTGGGGAAAAAAAAGAAAAGAAAAAAGGATAATGTCTTGTAATTACCAGTACATTTTCCGTTACGTTTAAGGACATTTCCTTCAACCATAAAACACAACCCAATGCAATTTGTAATTAAAAATACAGATAAAGCACCTGTCAAAAAATCAATATGGAAAATTCCTTCAAAATAAAACATTACATCAGATTTTTTTTTAGAGTATAGTTTTATGTTAGTAGCAGAGTATAGTTTATGTTGGTTTGTTTAGACAAAGAGAACAATCAAATACAAGAGATAATAAAAAGCGATGTGGAAATGCTTGTTTTATGACACTGGTAGATGTTATTACCGACAGTTCTGCTCAGCCAGAGTGTCCTGATGTAGTAAATGTCAAACTTTGCTGCTTGAAAACAACTGCTTTTGTCTGTCCTGCAGGATTCATATAAATGTTTCATATATGGCTGATGATACAGGCTTTTCTATTTTCTGCAGTGTGCATATTCAGCTGTTCTGTCTAAAAATAAGAAAAGACACACATAGATATACAAAAATCTGAGCTAACAACGTCCTACAACCAAAACCCCTTGATCAAATACTGTAATGATTCAGCTTTATGAATTCCTGCCCATTTTCTGTTTATTAATCTGCTAAATACCCAGAAGCAAATGCAAACATTTTCAGCAGAGTCTGTGATGTTAAGATTATCTTATAAAATTCTAGCATATTACTAGCTTGTTTTTCCTCTTCAGATATACTCATTTTAACTCTTTGCTCTCCAGCGTGAAATAATAAACACGTTTATTAAACTATAAGTTGCATATGGTCTTAAACAGAGAGTGCAGTTTACTGAATCTTCTCTCCTTTTAAAATAAAAATAAAATGCTTATTTCAGAAAGCAAGGTTATAAGCCTTGTCGCAAAGGTACCTGCTTGACATCTGATTACATGCAAATCATCCTGCGTATATTTTAAATAGCGAGTTTGGAGCTTCACACTGCTTTGCATATCACTTAGAAGCAAGCCTTTGTGAAATACGTTGTAATATTTGTTGTCGCGCCTCTGGAATAAATTGCACACTTTCATTGGCGTTTGGCTGCGAGGGCTGTAATCTGCGTGAATGGCGTAATGCATTCACATTCTAGACAGTCGCATCACTCCATTTGAAAGGCCCGACTCCCTCCGTGAATCAAAACAAAACCCAAACAAACATTTGCATTTCTAAATGAAAGCTAATAGAAGTTTCATAGTGTCAGGCTCCTGGAATAAACAGTCCTTGAGCGAGCGCAACTTTAGCTCATTAGGAAGAGAGGAAAAACTTTTATCACAGATTTTCTCAAGAGTTGTTTTCTTGGACGTTTAAGTGTTTATTCTCTTAAAGAAGCATCACAGAGGAAAATAGATTTCATCTCTTTGTAGATAACATTGGAGAGGAGGATTTCCTGTCTAAAGTGCACAGAACAGGAAGTGGATAAGGCTCAGCGAGGGTCTGTTCAAATTCTGTCAATCACAGCCGCCCACTGAGGCCTGTATCCGCAGCAGAGAATCTCGTTTAAAAAAAGTCATTTCATTTATTTTCCCCAAATCAAAAGAAACATAATACTCCGTTTCATATTCTGACGTTATTTTAGCATTTTTTTCTTTTTCATGTCAATTAGGCATAGCACTAGGGGGAGAAAAAAAAACTTTCATTTATTTATTTGTTTAAATTTTATTTATTTTATTATCAGATAATAAATTATTTTCTTTAATTATCATAATACGATGATTATAATAAGGTAAAATCAGCCACAGTTGACCTTTATTATTATTATTATTATTATTATTATTAATGTATGTGTGTATGTATTAATGTATGCATGTATGTATTTATTTATTTATTTATTTATTCATTTATTCATTTAATGTTTAGGGTGGAATTAGACGTGGATATGTTTCCATGAGATACTCAAAGTAATAATTTGAAATTTTATAATAATATGGTAAGTCATAGTACTATGGTAATAATAAGGTCAAATCAGCCACAAATTACCTTTTAATTTAATTTAATTTAATTTTGGGGTGTAAATTGACACTAATATGTTTCCATTAGATTATTTTATTTTCCGATACTCAAAGTGATAATTTGAAATTCTATAATACTATGGTAATAATAAAGTAAAATCAACCACAATTTACCATTATTATTATTGTCGTTGTTGTTTACATTTATTGAGTATCTGCTAGCTAGAGTGTCATGAATCATCTTCAAAAGATCAGCTTCAGATCTTCAGGCGTGTTCGCGCTCCCTCAACAAAAGTTAACAAACACTGACTCCAGTGGCTGTGCTGTTTGTTGGATCACTGTTAACCCTGTTTGCATTTGTCTGAGCAGTGAGAAGCAGCCTGAAGTCTCATAACACTTCTGTCCCACTTACAATTCACTGGCAGCATCACGCATCTCAAAGCTCTTGACATGCAGTCTGAGTTTGCAGTTTGAGTCCTGAGAGTCAGTCGATGAGTTCAGAGCACACGAAGTGATGTTGTGCGCTGTAGCCTCGAGCAGCGTATTTCTCACACGCCGCAGGCTAAATCTGCGACTGGCGTAACACAGCCCTCCTCCTCCTTCATTGCTGTTTACTGGAGATTTAAGTTTGGGAACTCGCTCTCTTTTCCCAGCTATCTTTATATCACTGCTAGCATCACCAATCACTCTGAGGCGGCCACACATCTGCTGACTTCCATGTGACCTGTGTGCCGTTTCAGGCTCGTTGCATGGAAAAAGAGAGAGGGAATGCATTGAAGGAATGCGTCGTTAATTTTCCAGCATGTTCAAATAAATATCCGTTTTGTTGGCCTGGTCAAGGCCTCCTAAGTGCATTAGCCACAGCCAATAGACATGCCATTGATTTATTGGTATTAAAAAGGTGACGCCATGATGATGTTGGATGCTGTTTATAGTGCGGTGGAGTCTATTGGATACAGGCTGCAGCGATGCAAAACTGTGTTGCCACCATACAAGCTGAAGCGTGTTGCATGCAGTGTAAAAAAGTTAAATAAAATAAATGCCCCAGAATCAAACTTACCACATTACAACATCCTAATCGCGCAGGAGGACTGGCTGTACCAAATTTTGAATTATATTATTGGTCATTCAAGATTAAGGCTCTTCATAATTGGATTGATCCTCAATCGAAAGTTTCATGGAGAGTGATTGAAGCTGACAAGGTTAAACCAAATAGACTCCAAGATATGTTATTTACTGGCACAGGAAAAAAAGGTGATAATTATAAATTTGAACGTCTGATAGGAGGACCCTTCAAATTTTGTAACAGTACACCTTTATGGCACAATTTTTATTTTGTATGTGGAAATCGTCCATTTGTCCAACCCTCTTGGTCTTCTTTAGGCATAAACACTTGCGGTGATAACCAGGGCCTCTGTTCATTTCAGACATTAAGAACCAAATTTGTTTATCAGCATCCGCATATTTTGTCTTTCTTCAATTACGTTCTGCTCTCAAAGCGTATGGAGTTCCTCGGGCATCTCCCATTTCCTCTCATCCTATGCGGGATTGGACTGCACCATCTTCTGGTCGGCCATCTGTTTCCTTAATATATAATAAAATTATTGATTGCATTACAAAACCTCTTTCTATTCAATCTATTTGGAATCAGGAATTATCTGACCTTAATTTATCTGTCGACTGGGAGAAAGTGTGGTCTAACCTCAGCTTAACATCTAAAAACTAGACTCATCGTCTCATTCACTTCAAAGTCATTCATAGAGCATACATAACAAAATGAAACTACAACCAAATTTTAACTGCCATATACAGTATGTAATACTGCATCATAAGGTACTTTTCTTCATATGTTTTGGGAGGAGTGTCCTATCATCATTAATCTATGGACAAATGTAAACCTGGTTTTATCCTCTTTACTACAAATTGATTGCTTTGCTAACCCAAGTTTGTGTCTTCTTGATGATTCTGGTCTCTGTATAAGCTTAATACAAAAGAGAATGTTGTTTGCTGGTTTTACAGCTGCGAAGACAACAATAATACAGAACTGGTTTACACTGCACATGTGTGGAAAAACATATTGGATCCACAGCCTTCTGAAAATAGTGACTTGTGAATGTACAACAGCGCAAATTAATGGAGCCAAGCCCTCTATTGTTGATGCTTGGCAGTGTTTTTCTTTTGACATACTTGATTATATAAAGGAATTACTTTTGTGTTTTTCTTTTTTCCCTCACTCTCTCTCTTCCTTTTGACTAGACTCTTTAAAGTATTGATTATATGTCTGTTGTTTTGTTTTTTGTTGTGTTGAATGGATGTTGTGATTATTGTTTTTTTTTTTTTTTACACACAACAAAGTTGATAACAAAAAGTTAAAATAAAATATGTATGTATGTATATACAGTATGTATTTATTTATTTATTTATTTAGGATAAAATATGACAAATTGATTATGATATCTTGGATACTGAAAGTAATAAATTTTATATATTTTCATAATATATATATTTTATATTATAAAAATATATTGTTATACAATCTAAAAATATATTATTTTATATTATAAAAAAACAACAACTTGGTTTTCATTTTATACAAGTCAAAGCATGTGTATAATATAATATTTTATATATTATGAAATATATTATTATATTATAGAATTTTATATTATAAAATATTATAAAACTGTGGTCCCATCATAGTATACCAAAGTGTGCTGCATGCAGGGGAAAAAGGGGGGGGAAATAGGTCAATCAATAAATAAATCATTTCATTTCATTTCATTTGAAAAGGTGAAATATGTTGCAGACATGTTGGACACTAAAAATATACACACTGTATAAAAAAATTCCAAAAAATTTACGGTAAAAAAATGGCAGCTGTAGTAAAATACGGTAGCAACATTTTAGGTTTTACGGTTTTAGCTTAAATTTACAGTTAAATACCGTAATTTCATTAACTGCTGTAATGTTAATATACCAACCTATTGAAGTACTGAAATCTTTGTATCTTTGAAATACACTGATAACCACCAAATGCAGGTGGTGATGAGAAAGTCACATGATGAACCAAAGCCCATCACAAGCAGCTTTTAAATAATAACATGTATAGAAGGTGCACAGTGTCATTCACACAAACACTAAACACCATCATGGTGAGACTCATTAAACTGAAATATGCAATAAACATTAATTTAACAACATTAGATGTAACATACAACCCTAATAAACATAACTGATAAGAAAAAAACTAAGAAACAGTTACAGTATTTCAAAGAAAAAACATCAAATTCAAACAAAATTTGAAATGTAACGCAGGGAATTCTGGGAACACCAATTTACGTTTTCTTCCCTGTAAATTTTACATTCTATTTCTGGTATTTCACCGTAAAATTGTCTAAAATGTCTTTTTTTTCACCGTATATATTAGGGGAACTTAGCGTTAACCATTTAACAGGTTTTTACTGTAGCATTTGAAGTTTTTTACCGTTAAAATCATGGTCATTTTTTACAGTGCATACATACAGAGGGCTTGTGGGCAAAATTCAACCTCTTGCATCTCACCCATCAGTAGCCTGGGATTGTGAACATTTGCATGTGATTTCATCTACTTCTTGTCGACGCAGCAACAACCCATGTCTATAAAGTCAATAAAAGCCTTTTTATGTTTCTCTTCTTGGCCAAAAATGCATCAATAAAAGCGGACGTTCAGGCGAAAACTCTCAGCGGAAACTGAAAAACCTCTTTATCTCGCCGTTCTGCAGCTGAATAAATACGCTCAGACAATTACCAAATGTCTGGGTCCAGTTCGTCTGCCTTTAACAGCGTCCCAGGCGAAGGTCAGAGCGGCAGTAAAGCGTGGAGAGTTGCGGCTCTCTGGCCTGTAAAAGGTTTGTAAGTCGGGCCGGGGCCAGTGAACACACCGCTCTCGTCTGTTTTACAGTCGCTCCAAAGCCAGGCTCCATTATCCAGATTCTCCTGCTTTATTAGCGTGGTTTCATTGGTCCCCTCTGAAGAAATGAGAGGCAGTTGAAGCGGGTTCAGGATCTGTGAATGAGCCTCACATCTCACAGTCCTGAGTCACACTACATTTCAGATCAATACCAGCCCAAACAAGGTTATTAGGGATGGAAGTACAGCCGTTCAATATGCTGTACTGTTGAGTACTTGGGTGTCCACCGCTCAGCCAACAAAACATACAAAAGTGTGTCTTTGAGTGGATAAAATCCTTTTTAAATCGGGTTGTGAAAAAAGACTTGATTCATCCATTACACGTTAATTGGGTCATGGAATGATACGGCAAGTGGTTGAAAAATAAGACGTCAGCCTTAAATTGATTAGATCATTGAAGAAAAAAGAGAGAGAGAACTAAAACAGAAATTAAAAGGTGACCTCTTTTTTTTTTTATCAAAAAAAAAAAAAAAAAAACTATTTGCATTAAAATGTACCAATTATTTTCAGTTAGACCTGTAATGTGTGTTACAAGAGAGACTTAATCTTTATCTAATGATTTATTTAGGTTTAGTTTTAATTGTCACACTATAATTGTTAGTTTTATTATTAGAATTTTTTCTTTATAAATATTTTTTGTTTGTTTTGTTTTAATAATTTAGGGCTGCTAATGTTAATGTGCTAATTTGTATAATTTATAAACAGTGAATGTTTTTATTTATTTATGCTTTCCTATTATTTTTTGTGTATTTTGTTTTGTTCAAATATTATTATTATTATTATTATTTACTTATTTATATTTTTAAAGACCTTTTACTATAGTTATTTTAGTATCATTGGTATACTATTATAGTTTGAGTTAGTCATTTCCGGTGTGGGAGGCGGGCGCTCTAACAAGGAGGCTAAAGGCCACGGCCTCTTGCGTCAGTCGCTAGAGCGCCACTTGAGAACGGGGAGTGAGGTTTTACCTGCACAGCACTTACCCGCTGGCCTCTGCTATATTAGCTTAGCCTCGTAGCTCTCGGTTTTTAGCGATGCGAGTGAATTGTCGCAGGAAGACGGCCGTGGGTCAGTATGAAGCTCTCACAGAGGGCAGGACTGAAGGACCTGTGTGTTCAGACAGAAGCTGTGCTGGAGTTGTGTATGGAGTGGAGTGCAGAGCTCTGAGCTGTCGTGTCACGCAGAATGATATTTCAGAGCGTGAAACAAACTGTCACCTCTTTGATGCACATGATTTGATTGACGGCTGCTCCCATTAGAGCAAGATCCACTAAGCTGCTGCAAGTCAAGGTGAGACGAGATGAGAGCGAGAGAAGAGCATCGTCTCTCTTCACCTCTCCTCTAAATCCAGTCCGTCCTGACGCTGCACTCCGCTTCAGTTGGATTATGAAGTGCAAGTAGCTCAATAGCTGTTGATAAAATTTGAACAGGTGTTGGTTTTGTGCTTTTTCCTTTTACCTTCTTCTTTATTTTGTACCTTCTTTGGGCTTGTGATAATTGGAAGATCGTTAATCCCAGAAGACGAGAGCTCTTCACGTTTCTGTGCTGACTCTTTCACACTGATCCTGCTGTGTTAATGTCTCAGATCTGCTGACGCCACCCGACTTTGATCACTAGACCGACAGGGAATCTGCATTATTTTATTTTATTTTATTTTATTTTATTTTATTTTATTTTATTTTATTTTATTTTATTTTATTTATTTTATTTTATTTTATTTTATTTTATTTTATTTTATTTTATTTTATTTTATTTTATTTTATTTTATTTTATTTTATTTTATTTTATTTTATTTTATTTTATTTTATTTTATTTTATTTTATTTTATTATTTTTTATTTTTTTTTACTATTTTTGTTGGATATTTTTGGATTAAAAAAATCATTTAAAGTCTCTCATTTTTCATAAGTAAAATAATTAATTGATTGATTGATTTAACAAAAATATTGGTGTTATATTAGTACCATTGGTATACTTAATATTAAGAACTCGATTTTATTTTGATATTTTACCTTTTCAGATTAATTTTAAACAGTTATAACTACAGTTAAACTTAGTAATTTTGTTGTGTGTGTTTTTTTTTTTATAGTTTTTTATTTATTTCAGAAAAAAAGTATCATAAAATTATATAATATATTATGGAATACACCTGTAATCGAAGTAACTGAAGCACCAGCAACTATAATATATATAGTTTTTTTTTATTGTCTGTATAGTTTTTAGTCAATATAATTAATTAATCAACATTTTTGTGCCATTTCAATTTAGTTAAATTTAACTAAATTAATTATATTGACTAAAAAACTTTTTTAGTCTGACTAAAATTTTTTGATTTTGTTTCCGTTATGATGTTTGTTTCTATTTATTTATTTATTTGTTTGTTTAAAATATGAACCACATACATTATTTTACTGTAGTGAATTATTTTTATTTATTCAAAAATATATTGTGATTATTTTTATTTTTTTTGCTGACCATTGTATATGTTACAGATTGCTAACTGGCAGGATTATCAAATATACAAACTATTCAATAATAAAGTGTTTAATAGACAGGGAACATGTTGGATGAAATGAGAGGCATCTGTGCAGGTAAGCGCAGACGTCACCTTCTCTCTGATGTTTTATTGTTCTGTTATAAAGGCACATTTTCTTCTCCATTACAAATGTGATTATGAGATTTGCTTACTCTATAACGCAGCCACAGCTCTGCTGCATTACAGCATGCATTCACCTTAATTAATGTACAACTACAAATTCATCTTAATTGCGGTGGTGATTTTATTTTATTTATTGTCATTTCTTTCTCTGCTTAAATCAATTAGAGCACCATTATATCGCTGGAGCGCACTCGTTTTGTTAATAATTGATGTGTAAATAGATGAAGTGGTGGAGATGGCTGCATATGTCGGTGTGTGTGAATTAGGGGTGTCCCCGACTAAGGATTTTCATAGTCGAATCGGTATTTTCGAATCTTGCCGATAGTCGACTGAAAGTCGAATCATATGTTTGGGGCAGGGGGCGAAATACATTACCAAGAGTCAAGTCAGACGTTCAACAGTCATAAATACTGACATTAACACACAGGGAAAATGTTTAACGGACGCCTCGCAAATAATGTTTTATGTTTTGATTAAAAGATAGTTAACATTAAACATCAGCAAAACCCTAAGAATTCACAACATTTTTTTTTACAATAGTGCTCTCATTATAACGTTATGTATATGACAGTAGTTATTAATGTTCTGCATTTCTGTTTTGAGCTGCTCTCGCTGAAGATGACCAGTAGAATGAAGCATATGATAGCAGGTTTTTAATCAATGAGATTTAACCTATTTATCTCATATAGAATAAGCTTCGTTATTCATACAACATAACGCGCTGAAGAGATAATCACCGTAGTAGCCTACTGCAATGAAGCGCTTTGCTGCAGCGTAACTCAACCAAATGCATCTTATACGAGATAAATAATATATACACGATATATATATAAACCAGCTGAAATGTTTTGAAATCACTTCAGATCGAAAAAATCCAGTCTTTCACTCTGCCTGTGTCAGCTTGAGTCTTGGTAAAGATTTAAATCCCTGCCGCCAAGATGCTCCTCTGTCGGTCACGGATCATGGAAAGTGAAACTTAAATCTATAGGGGTGGTTGGATTTATTCATGCACGTTAAAATATTTATTTAAAGCTTCTTTCTTTTCAGATTCTTACAGCATTATCTTAACAGGCTGTATATTAACTTGTTGGGAGAAAACTGGTAGTTCTATGTAAAATCAGACATTTGAGCACCCCCATATAGCCAAAATGGCATGATTATAACACCCCGCAAATATTCGACTGTGAGATTGGGAGTCGAATCAGGCTCCTCCTATCGAAGCATCGAATCGTCGACTATTCGGGTCACCCCTAGCGTGAATGTTTAATCTGTTCTTTCATTAAGCCCAAGGGAAAGTAAAATCTCATATATGTCTCAAGCACACAGTCTTAATGGCGCTGCGTTTGATTACAGTAATTTCAGCTGCTTACATCAGCAGCAAAACGTTTGGCAGATACGCCGCTTATTGCTTCCTCTGCTCGCTTATGGACGCTTCCCGCTGAGATGCAGCTCATACCGAGTCTGTTGGTAGCAATAAAACACTAGAAAGAAAGATGCTTCTAGAGCTTTGTTTTCCTCTTTATCTGTGTTAGACCTTTTTTAAGTTATTTTTCAGTGAAAACATACAAAAAGTCAAGGGACGGCATTTATGTCTTAATTTTTTCGTTGTTTATTAATTTAATAAATCAAATAATATATTATAATTTATGTTTAAATCATGAAAAAAAAAAAAAAAAAAACAATATTTCTATTGATTTTAGGGATGTTATTATATCATTTTTAAAATTATTTTCATAATTTCTCAATTTCATGAATATATATATATATATATATATATATTCAGATTTTAAAACAGATTTTAAGGATGTTTTTATATTCTTATTTTTTCATGAATTATTAATTTCATACATCAAATAATATTTATTACGCTTTATGCTTAAATCATGAGCAATTTTTATTTTTTATTTTAGGGATTTTAAAAAATTCATTATTAAATTTACTCAATTTAATAAATCAAATAATATATAATTTATACTTAAATCATGAGAGGGGGGGCATTTTCATTGATTTATAAAAAAAAAATAAAATGTATATTTTATTGGGAAACATGACAAAATGATTTTTTACTTAAAATTATTTTGTTTTTGTTGTGTAGAAACACAAACACACATACATATTATCGTATAGGCTCATTACATGAGTGTGTGTCTGCTGCTGTACTGTAGTGGTAATACAGATGCGTTCACACAGCGTGTGTGTGTGTGTGTGTGTGTGTGTGTGTGTGTGGCCTTTTCATAGCTGTGTGTGCTGATAGTCTGTGGAGTCTCGGAGGCAAAAAGCCAGTGAATTATCCGACATGTCCGGTTTAATTTTTTGGTGCGTTTTAGAGGGAGGCCCCTCTGGGATGGACAGGATGAGATGGAATGAGAGGCGAGCAATTTCCCCTCCGTTTGCACCATTACATTCATTTAGGAAAGCAAACAGGCTGCAAGGAGTGTATGCAAACACACCAAACCGGAGGCGTGAACAGTGTGTTTGATCTGTGTCTCTCAAACCAGACGCTGAAAGACGCTTTAATGAACTTGCAGCAGGAAGATGAAAGCTTGCGTGCATTGTGTGGCTCTGCCAGATGAAATATAATCAAAGTCAGTCTCCTCGTCCCACATTCAGTCCCAGCAAACACACACTTCATCTGCGGCTGCACAGGCCAAACAGAAGCGCTGCTGATTACACACAACTCCAATGAGTTTACACTCATTTTAAAACTCTACGCTCTATTAACACTGTTTGCTTTGGACAAAGACAGACACGGCTGTAAATATAAGAAAAGGAATTATCAATGTGCTCTTCACTTTGTAACTCACTTGACAATGACCTAAAAAGTCAGAATCATGGTTTAATGGTTAGAAACTGTGCTTCAGACTATATATGTATGTATATATATAGTTTGACTGGAATACTTATTTCTGATGATTTATTCAAATTAATAACTGAATATTTACAGCACTCTCTCATGGCATTACCATCATTATGTATATATATATATAATATTAATTAGATAAAATACAGTAAAGTAAAACATAAGAAATATTTAAAAACACCAAGACACCACTCATGGAAATGAATGGTATTATTATTATTATTATTATTATTATTATTATTAATAATAATAATAATTTTGTTGTTGTTATACATCCATATAACTTTATATTGTATAAATATACTTAAACTGAACATGACATTTTCTTAATTGTCATTTATAAATGTAATAATAATAATAATAATGTTATACGTATATCCATATAACATAAATGTGATCTAATTATATTATAAATTTACAAATAAATTATTATTATTATTATTATTTCATAAAATGTAATGATATTGTATGATTTAAAAAAAAATAAAAATATATGATCAATAACCATTAATAAGCATTTTTTTTATTTCTAAGACACCACTCATGGAACTGATCATGTATGTAATCAGGTCATGTGACAAATGTAAGGTCATGTGACAACGTAGCATACTACATTTTAAAATGAGTATCGTTGCAAAAATGGCAACTCCTTCAAATTCTTATTTTTTTTTTTTTAATAGTATGCAGTATTCAGTACAAACTAGTACTTTATTCTGAACACAGCCTTTGTCAATGAAAGCAGCAACCCTTGAAAAATAAAAACAGTTTTTTAGTTCTAAGGAAGTGAACTATAATGACGAATGCCTATTTTAGACTAAATTTTTAATAAAGCAGCCAATAAAATTGCATCATTTGTGGTACAAATAATGGCTAAAACGCAATTAACTGTGCCCAAGAAACTAAAACGAGTTATTTTCTTCTTGCCTCGAGACGTTATAAAAGCAAATAGGATCAAGAGAGGAATGCCTAGTGCTTTATTCGATTCCTGATGGCAAAAAGATCACATCTTTAACCCTGCGTGACTCCATGACGAATGCACACTCATATGTCTGAGAGAGAGAGAGACTGTGCTTAGATATTAGATATCTCTCCGTAATGGCCTTTTCTGGGTCACCGGCGCTTCTTTCTATTTTCTGTCGTCTACTGTATGTTTGAGACCGTCTCGACAGTTTTCATATGATGGATAACCCAATTGGCTAATGTAATCACGGATCCCTCAGCTAGCATAACATCCCGGCTCTCATTCTCCCGTCCCGAACACCTCCCCAGAAATAGCGGCGGTAATAAATGTGATTGAGAGAACAGGAGTGTGATGGAGGATCTGAGATCTCCTCCAGTATTCCCTCTCTCTCTCTCCTGCTGTCTTATCTATTCCCTCTCTTTCTCTGCTCATCCAGCGGCCGCTCTCTGCGGATCTTATTCTTGTTTGTTTGATATTGTCAGAGCTGTTTTCTCCCTGTTTCACATTTGTAGACTTGTGTTTTTCTTGGTTTCTTGTCTGTTAGGGAATCTGTGTGTGCTGTTCTTAATGTTTTTGCGAACTCATGTTTTATAGTTTCAGGCGGGATATACAGTATAGAATATGTATGGCATACAATGTAAAGAAAAAAAAACACATACAAATTACAATATTTTAGTACCATCACTAATTAATATGAAAAATACAGATAGAGTTGGAAAGTTTGATTTGTATCTTAGTCTATCTTAGTCTAAGTTCTTTGGAACTGAATTGATTCAAATCACTGATTCAATTAGTTGTTTTAATGAATCATAAATATTTATAGAACTCCATGTTTTATATAAACAGTATTATATAAATCATTATAAAAATGTAAATTTCTATACATTTTATTATAGAGTACTATTTTGGTTTATTTGGATTATTTCAAATGCACTAAAGGAATCTTTATCCTTTTGTCGTTTGTCTCTATTGTATGGTTTCTCTCAGTCTCTCACTCTTTCGGTGTCTTACTCCCCTCTGGCATTGTTACCCTGTCTGATTTGGCCCTCATTGTCCCGCTGGCATCCGTGCTGTCCGGCCCCCTCCACCGGGCCCCTCCAGTCTTGGCCGGTGTGGATTTGTGAAGGTGACCCCGGGCCTTCCTTCCTGATCTGGCAGCTCTGGGCTGGGGAGGGACAAACCGAATGAGACGTAGCTCTTCACAAACTGGCTGAAGTTGGACAGAACTTGGCTAGAATTTAGCTAGTTCTCATGTGAAATATAGAAATGTATGCCAACTCTCTCTGTTCTCTCTGTTAGTCCAAACACACACACACACACACTGCTGGCTCCATCGAGGTCTTTTGACAAGGTGCAAACAGACAGGTGAGGCCCGCTCGCTATTTCTTTCCATTAGTAATAGACTCGGTTACACAAGCTGCATCTGCCCTGCAGATGGATGACTTAGAAATGGATGTTTTTGTATCTACATAATCTAATTTGGACGACACTGGAGGTCTACCATAAACAAATGGCCATAAGTGGTTGCTTCGGGTTTCAAAGGGAAAAGAACCAAACTGCGCTGATTGATTTAGCCTTTCACGAGAACCCAAGGAAATTACCTGGAGTAGAGTTTCCGATTTCTTCATTTAAGCTAATTCAACCCTAGAATGCATAAAAGGATTCAAACTAACCACAAAGACTTTTGAAGAAGAGAGAGAGAGAGAATTGTATCATTCCAGATCTTTTTGTTTTTTATGATTCAATAATAATGCTGAGTTCCGTGACACTTCATAAATTAAATCAAGATTTTTTTTGTCGATTTTCAATTCTATAGATCATTCTATAGACAACATGAAATATATTTGTAAAATGATAAATTGATTACATAATTTAGTTAAAAATGTAATTTTTATTATTTATTTATTTATTTTTATTATATACCTTTTTCCTCGTTATCCATGTATTACAAACTAAAAATAAGTGTAACAAATATGCAATATATTATTATATACTACTATAATATGCATACAATAATCTATAGTAACAGATTGGTAAATAATTAATATATGAACTTTATTATATTAAACCCAAAATTTTGAAGTAAAAAATATATTTTCTTGCAAAATGTACCCCAATAATATTCGAAAATTCATGTTTTACAGAATAAATCATCTATTATATATAAACTACAGAAATTTGGACACGTTTCTCTCTTAATTAAAAAAGATCATGACGACTTCAAACTTTTGCTTGAACTCATTTGCAAATAAATTTAAAAAATAAAATAATTAATTCAAAAATTGCCATCAAATTTCTTGCATGAACATGTTATAGTTATTAGTAGTTATACTGAATTTTATTTTGTCTATGCTTATGGCATTGCTATTATGTTCTTATGTACATCAAAAGTGATCAAATCCGAACATTGTGTAAATGCATTGAAAATAAAGATAAAAAGAAAACCACTGAATCCAGTGCAGGTCGTTTGAATTTTTGATCATATATTCTAGGGTTAAATGATCTGTGTCGATCTTATAGTTCAGTCTAGTTGTTTTGGACGAGTTTATTCGTTCAAATCTGAAACCCACCGGCTGTTTACCAGGGCTTAATTAAATTTACCTTGCCCACCGCTGTGCCAAGCAGCTTGAGTTCTTGAGCTTGAGAGAATTAGTTTGCTATTTTGAAGCGTATCTCAGCTTTCTCTCATTGTTTCACGGCATTGTCAATCAAATCCCTTATTCTGGACAAACCCACGGCTGTAAATCGGATCACGCAGAACTCCCATTGTAATTCAAAGGGTGCGAGCTTGTAGAATCAGAGGAGTGAGAAATAACATGTTTCTCAGTTGATTAAAGCACCGGCGGAATTTGGGAGGAAAGAGACGGATTTATCGCCACTTACAAATGATTGTGACTACTAGGCAGAACGGCTTTTGTCAAGAGCGTAATGGTTCCATTTGTTTGCCAACGGCTTTGGCTTCGGGTTGAGGAAGAGTTTGTGTTTCAGTCATGAAGGGATAAGTCTCTATGGATATATTCGTAGTACTGGGATTCGGTGTTATTATGCTTCTTTTGGAGAGTTCGTATGTTTGTTGTCTCTTGGCGGTTAGCAAACTCTCCTCAGAAGAGCTCATTTGAGATGCTGCTGTTGATTCCTACAAAAACACTGCAATCATGTACCGATGTGCTCAGATAGACTGAGCTTTCCAATGACTAGACCAGCGCTAAGTGTAACAGGGTCGGAAATTTAACAGGGACAAAAATGCCCCTCAGATTTAACAAGATAAAAAGGATCATCAAGACAAATTTTAGGTTGGCTTGAGAAAGCCTATATACACTAAAATGTATTTGAAATGCATTTATTTTGTGCTAAGTGTGCTACAAATACATTTACATATTTATGTGCTTAATAAAAAATACCCTGCAATTTACTCTTGGTTTACTAAACTGGTATACTTCAAGTCTGCTAAATTGGAACAACTAAATTTGTGCTTAATGCTCTTTTAATTGTGCGGAAGTAGTGCAGAAGTCCAACTAAAGACATACTGAAGTATATTTGATTGTGCAAACTATTGCAAATATACTTCAGGTGCACTTTAAATATCTTGCATTAAAGGCTGATATTATTCAAAGACCCTGCAATCCTTATGAATAGTGATATTAAAATGCATAAAATTAAGAAATGCGCATTGTGCAATAATGAAATAATCCAAATAAAGTTTAATTATATATTTATATCAGTTATTCTTAAGTGATATGTCAATAAATATGTTAATGGATTGACGTATGAAATAAATGTATTTTAAATAAATTATAGCATAGTGTTCAGATCCCCAATATGAACCAGATGCTAAATGCACCAGAATATGTGAAAAGTGTAACAGTGATGATGGCGGTGAAGCAGTTGCTCAAAAGGTCCAACAGATTAAAAAAAACAAAAAAAACTTTATTTTATTACTTTGTAATTGTTATTAAAATATCAGGTCAGTTTTATACTATTGGGGTATTTTAGAGATCCATCAATGTTAGATATTAATTCCGTATCGCTACAGACCCGATTCTGAATATATTTAATAATGATTGGCAAAACATCAATGCATTTAATGGTTAATGAGGTCATTTTAAAATTGCCCTTAGGAAGGTAAAAAAAAATAAAATAATGGCCCCTTAATAGAAAAATTCATTTCTAACCCTGAGCTGCAAAAAAGACAACTCCATCGGGACGAATTGGGTCGAGACGACAAGTTCAACCGGAGGCTCCACTGAAATGTCTAGTAAACTCAATGTGATTGGTGGCTTAATTGTTTAAACGATGACCGATTACGTAAAAAGTCATGTTAGTGGATTAACAAAATCATCCTAAAATGACCAAGTGATGTTATTTGCTGTCGACGCCAGAGGTCTACAAGTAGGTCTAAGCACTAAATTTGGAAATGAAAGAAAAAAGCTTGTTTTCTAGCAGAAATGTTATGATTTCACTCTCTGGCGATTTGTTTATGGGACGGGAGAGCTAATAACACAGCGCTCTAATGAAATCAAGCTAACCGAATTGCTCTCTTGACTGGCCCGAACCTCTTGCAAATCCTCGGGCAGTAAAATTGGAAAATATTTTCCTCCCATCAACCTCAAAGATAGTCGTTGCTCTCGTAAACATGTGACGTGTCTCAGAAAAGATGATTATGACTCATGTTCATACACGTACAGGCCTAATCATTACTGTAGCGCTGTCCCGGATAAAAGCAGAACAGACAAGAGAACAGGCCTATGTGCAATATTATGATGGAGCATTAAGAGCCACGGGGGGCCGTCTGTCATTATAAACCCTCCACATGCTAATTTCTGCTGCGTTAATAGCCGTGCTTTACTGTTGCTCACAGTGCCAATTAAGCCGACCGCTTTTACAGCCAGTCAGAGACGTCAGCTGACGTGAAGAGATTTTTAGAGACGTGAAGAGACCTAGCATGACTGTTGCTCTGTCATTGGAAGTAGCTCCTGAAAGAGAACACTGACTGTAGGTGGTTTACGCTGATGACGCTCTAGCGCCCCTTGTGGTAGTGTTGAGAATACATTGAATCACATTCTGACACTTTTCGGAATTAAGCGGGTGTTTACACGACACTGTTTTCGATTAAAAATAGAAACGTTTTATGCATTTCGGCCATTCATTTACACAGCAACGGCGCTTTAAAAAACGCAAACGTTTGAAAACGGATTTCAAAGTGCAAGCTTTTGAAAACAGTTGCGCTATTGTCTCTGTGTAAACTACAAAAATGCAAATTCGTGAAAACAATGACATCATGTGCATGCGTATTACGTGTTTGTTTCTTTACAAACTGACACCGCCATCTACTGGCCTGGCATGAATAATGCAGCATCTTTAGTCATTTTTGTGGATCTGTGTGAAAGGGGATTGTTTTGACGATGTTGTCGTCTGTATTCAAAACATGCAAAGGAAAAAATTGCTGTTTTTACTGCATTGTTGTTGTGTGAACGTACCCTAAAAAAGCAACTTTGAGAAATTGTGCTTGTGGAGGGTTTGTTTTGGAACATATTGTGCATGATGACTGATCAGTACAAAAAATCTAATCAAATAAATCAATAATAAAATGAAGGAAAATGTGCTTGTTTTTCATATTCAAAATCTTATCAGAATTAAATATTCTCCCCTTTGAAACAACAAATTAACTAATTGTATAATATATTAAAATATTTGTAATACTTTACAGTAAGGTTTCATTTTATAACATCAGTTAAAAAAATACAGCATATAGGTTAATGTTAATTAATAAATACAAAAGTTTGGGTCAGAAAGATTTTTTCTTTTTAATATTTAAAAAAAAAATGAATTGCTTCTAAATTATTAATCAATTATTAATAAATTTAATTAATATTTTATTTAACAAAGAAGATGAAGATCATGTGACACTGAAGACTGGAGTAATGATGCTGAAAATACAGCTGCGCATCACAGAAATAAATTACAGTTTAACACATTTACATATAGAAAACAGCTATTTTAAATTGTTATAATATTTCACAATAATATGTTTTTTACTTGGTGAGCAGAAGAGAACATAAAAAGATATCTCACCAACCTCAAACTTTAAAAAAAAAAAAAGTGAAAGTGACATACAGCCAAGTATGGTGACCCATACTCGGAATTTGTGCTCTGCATTTAACCCATCCAACGTGCACACACACACACCGTGAACACACACCCGGAGCAGTGGGCAGCCATTTATGCTGCGGCGCCCGGGGAGCAGTTGGGGGTACTATACAGTACATTAATTGCAAGTATATAGTAGTCAATTTATAGAAATTGAAATATGTAGAACATGTACAAATTAACTTTGAGATACATAAATGCTGTAAAAAGTATTGCTTATTGTTAACTATTATTATATGAAAAATAATGTTTATAATAATAGAGTATGGAGTCCCATAAATTGTGTTGTCAGCATAAAAAAAAATCCCATAAATAAATACAAAAATCCCATCCAGTTTTATGTCCCATTGAATATTCAGTTTCACTCAGAAATATGTAAGTGTCCAGATGTTAGATGCACTGTGGAGTTTGGTAGAAATCTTGTCTGAGATGTGAGTGACCCACCACAGTAAAATGTGTTTACGAGGAAAGAGAGACGCTGTTGGGCCGCGGTGTTTCTTTTGTGTTTAAGCACAGGTAACAATAAAGAGCCTCTCGCTCAGGGCTGATGGCAGTACAGGTGGTCTTTGACTGAAAAACACACACACTGTTGCTCTTTTATTCCTCTCGCATTTTTCAATTTCACTCATAATCTGTCCCCGGCAGACAATGAATAAATGCATGATGAGCCGAGCGCTGTTTGAGATGCTACCTGTAAAGCTTTAGACACAGCGAGTGTGAAGACGAGGACGAAGGCTCCCTGTTATGATATTCATGAGTTGTGGCTCTTTGTTAGCGCAAGCGACGCTTTGTCTTTCTCCAGACTGATTGAATCTTGTGTGTGTGGTTTGTCTCGGTGTGTGGGCAAATATCGAACTTCAGATGATTTCGAATGTGCCTGGAAAGTGCTATTAGAACATTCCAGAGCGTTCAAAACGTTTTCTCCATCGCTGACATGGTGATGGGATGTAAAAATGCTCTTGACATTAAAGCTAATGTGTCTCCCAGGCTTTGGCAGTAATAACCAGCCCTTAAACTTTAGGTCAGATGTGAGATTAATTTCCTACACTTTCCTGCATTTTTGTACGCATAGAGGCCCGTCATCATAATTGGACTCAATAAAACGTTGATAGTTGAATCATATGGGCAGCTGACATCATTCTGCAGCGGTGAAGTGTGACGTGCTTTATACTTTATTTCTAATTATTATGCATGCAGTTTTTATGAACACATTTAATCATGCATGGATTTTTTGCAAATAATAATTTAAAAGTTACTGTGTATTTATTTATTTATTTACCAAAAACAAATCAGTGATCACTTAAATTAATCACTTTATGCTAAATGATTTAATTTTTTTCCTAATCATCATAATATATGAATGTGTTTTAAAGTGGTAAATAAAATATATTTTATATTTTCAGCATACTTATTGCTTTACCATACATATTAGATTGTTTTCCATCTAAAATATTTTTTTCCTTAGATTATAAAAAATATACATGCATTTTTGGCAAACAATAATTTAAAGGTTACTGTCTGTTCATTTGTTTTCTTTCCTTTTTTTTTTCTTTTCTTTTGAGAACCTCATGTAACGTTAGTCAAGCTATTTTAATTTTATTATTATTATCATTTCACCAAAACAGTGATCACTTAAATTTATCAATTTACACCATATAAACTTTTATTATTATTATTATTATTATTATTATTATGCATGCAGGTTTTATGAACAATTATTTTAAGACCCAATATTAATTTAAAAATCAATAAATTATGTATATTATATATTCAGCATGCTTATTACAGTATACATAATACTCAATACATAATAGTATACATAATACATTCGCTGTACATATTAATTATATATATTTTATGGTACGCTTATGTTGTAAATCAAGTGTCAAAACAGTCATGCTATTTATTTAATTTTATTTTATTTTATCATTTATTTTTGCATTATGCATGCATTTTTAACAAATAATATCTCAAGGGTTACTATGTAATATACATTTTTATTTTTATTTATTTCTCTGAGACCCTCATATAATGTTAGTCAAGCTATTTTTCCACCAAAACAGTGATCACTTCAATTTTTTAAGACTGTGACTGGGCTTTTTTCCCCACCGGATCATCCCAGTCAGTTTTATCGTGCAGTGTAGCATGGGAAATATTCTACTGTTCTGAACTGACCAATCACAGTGGTTCTGTCTCAGAGCCCTCTCTCCAGAGGTTTGCTGCTTTTCACAGCACCCAACTTCTGCATTTTCTGCTTATAAAACGACAGACTCCATCACAGCCTGCTCTGTTTCTCTCTCTCTCTCTCTCTCAGTTTTCTCCTTCTTTCCGCCGAGTGCACAGGCAGACTGAAAGAGAAGCTCAAAGCTGATTAGTCAAACTTGTGATTTCCAATTTCAGACCCCAGACACAAATCCCACACACACACTTAATATTCATGCGGAGGGGCCCGAGCTCCGGCACCGCCGCTGCCCAGACCTCCGCTCACCAAATCACACTCATTTAATCAGCTTATTCAAAGAGACCGGAGAGAGAGAGAGAGAGGCTGAGGAAGAGGAAGAGGAGGAGGAAGAGCGAAAAAGCAGCGCTGTTTACAAAGAGATGAAAGAGCTAGCGCTGCATTCGGAATAAACACAGTTAAAAGGGTTTTCAGTGAGATATTCACACCCGTTTCTCATATTATTGATCTGAGAAATGAGATCTCTGTAATAACCAGGGGTTAAATTGGGTTTTTGATGCGAGTCAACCTAAAATCTAGTAGTGATTCTGGAGTGATTATAAAAACCGGACTGGAGCATGTATGGATGGATTGGATTGACAAACAATAGTTTTGAAGCCGTTCCGGATCATTTCGGCTTATTCAAACCCTGATAATAACTCTATTTGTCTTCCTCTGCCTACATCAGTTAAGTGGTTAGGAGAAGCGGTGCCCTTCATCAAAGTCAGTCCTGTGGGTGTTGGCTGGCAGACGGGGCAGAGGAGCGCTCTCGGTGCCCGGGGGAGTCGGCCTCTCACTGGGCCTCGGGCAGAAAGATGGAGTGATGTTCAGTCGTCCTCTCCATCACTATCCCTTTCTCAGCCGCCGTCTCATTCTGAACTCACTTCAGCTGATAGTGTGTATATACTGTATATACACAAACATATATACACATACACTATAATGGGATTATATGGGGTTGGTTGTTATTGATAATAATAATAATAATAATAATAATAATACAAAAAGCATTGCATGGCTGGTAAGAATTATTTTTGCCTATTAATTTTACTCCAGCTAGTAGCTAGGTGTGGCAACAAGTTATTTGTGGATCCTGTTGTTGGGATAGAAAGGTTACATTTACAAAAACCAAGTGTATCTGTTGGCAGTGAAACAGATCCATTCATGGTGGATTTTAAATGACAGATTTTAAATATTAATCGATGTCAGTAGAAAGCTAGCTAAATTCTCCCAGAATGCTCTCTGCATGCCTCTGTTTTGCATCTCGCCTACCTCGTCTCCTGCCTCGCTTATATCTCTTTCATCTCCCTGCATCTCTGTATTGAGACAGCACTGAAGCGGGAGGAGCCCTGAGGAGCTGTCAATCACTGCATGATCTCGTGGGATTGGCTGTGCTGGCAGATGTGCAGTGTGAGGGAGGCTCATTACAGGCCAGGAAAGCTCTGCGCTCCTCTCTGTGATAAGAGCTCCCTGGCGATCGCTCGCTCTCTGAAGGGTTTCCAGCTTTAAACTTATTCATCAGAACCTGCTGCACACTGACGATTGTGAAGGCAACATGAAGCAGCGTTCGGAAACCTTTTTAGAGTGTCTGTAACGTCATGCATTTAGTTCATAAATGACTGAATGAGAGGGCTATCGTGACGTGTTTTAATAAATCATTTGAAATAGGGGTGCAATTTTTATGTTGCATGTCAAATTGCCATAATTGGATTTAAAATAATTCACCAAAAACCACAGACAGACAGACAGATTTATTTATTTATTTATTTATTTATTTATTTATTTATTTATTTATTTATTTATTTATTTATTTATTTATAATAATAATAACGATAATGATAATAAATAGTGATTTATTAATAAATAGTGATTAATAAATTGTGATTTATCATGATTTATAAATGATGCATTTCTCAATAAACAAAAACAACAACATAATAATAATAATAATAAATAGTGATATTATTATTATTATTATTTTAAATACATAATTTATAATTATTAAATAATACTTTTATAGTTAATAGCAGCTGAACAGACCCTAAATTTAATACATTTATTTTGAAAAATAAATACAAATTATAAAATGTATATAAATCAATCAATCAATCAATCAATCTTAGGTTAACCAGTATTTCCAACAACTCATTTTTGTGTTGTGGGTCAAATATCCCCTTAGCATAAAAATACAGGTATTGATTGTGAAAAGTCTGTTCATTGAGAAAAATAATAGTTTGATGACTTCAGCCAAAAACAAACACAACAAGCTATCACAAGTTGCTGAAAGACTGCGAATACACTCCTATTTCCTTTCAGAATAATATGCACCAATCAATCAAAGAGCTGGAATGTGCATTAGGAAAGTAAACAGGGTCACGCCGACTTCAAGAAATGCCGAAAATCCATCGGCGTGATGTTGAAAGAAGAGCTGGGCGTTTTGTTCTAGCACCTGGAGTGAATTCGGCTCCAGCACCTGCTTGAAATGCATCTCGACCTGTAACGGGAATCCTGACAAATGAGATCTCTCACAATGAGATTCCCTTGGGAACAAAACACATCGCTCTAACAATATTGCTTTTTTGATGAATGAAGGAAGCCGCATGAAGCTAAGCTTTTTTAATAGCTTTATAATGGCGTGCAGTCATATACATTAGGCCACATCATAAAGAAGACGTCTCTCCATCTGCATGAAGGAGCGCTTTCGTCATTCGATCTGCGCGTCTGAGATCTGGTCTGAGCGTTCAGACAAAAGAGTGCGCCGCTTTGATTCGACGCAAACAAGCCGTGATACGCCTATAACGTCTCATACGCAAGAGTGATGACCTCAATATCAAAGAATAAGAGAAAACGAGAAGAATTTGTTTCAATGTTGTTTCAATTGCAATTTATAAATCAAACATGATTTTCTCCTCTTTTCTATTGCGTTTTATTGCTATCAACCAGATTTGGCAGGGAATTGGTGGCAGGATATTTGGGAATGGGATCCCGTCTCCCTTGGGCCGTTTGAAACCAGGTCAGAGACGGAGAGAAGGAGGAGCGAGTGAGCGAGCGATCAGTAAAGAGCAATCACATGCTGATTTTTTATATTTCTCGCTCTCTCTCTCAGCGGGTAAATAGGAGTTTCACCTGAGACTCGGCTCTTTGATCAAACGCTGAGCTCCTCCAGAGCGAGTCTGGCCCGTCGCGCCGGGAAAGGTGGAGGTGTGGTGGAGATTTTTGGTGTTTTGATGTTTGTCTGACAGGCAGTTTGGCGTAGGCGAATGTTTGCAGCGCCTGGAGGAGGCGGTGTGCGCTCTGATGGAGAAACCGCCTAGATTTACTTTCCTAAACGTCTTCCCTCGTGAACCTCGCTTGATGGGAAAAGTTTGGTTTAAAGTCAGCATGAAATCACAGTTTAACCATTTGCATATATTCACTAAATATTTTGAAAAAATTAAAATCTAGTATATAGTATAAAATATAGTATAAAATAATACAAATATAATAAAATATATACAAGTCTATGATTATTTTATTTTAGATGAAAAGTGTACGTTTATAATATGAAAAATAAATAAAAATATGTATTTACAATATTGTTGTTAGTAATAAGTTTATAGTATTAATATATTAATGTATGCAATATAACATATTTATATATTATTAATATAATGTATGTAGAATTATTTATTTTTCTAATTAATTAGTAATATATGGGAGCATGAACTGCCACTGTGAACTAATAATAAATTAAAAATAAATAAATAAATACAATATTAATATCAAAATGAATATGAAATTGTATTTATTCATAACATTTTAAGTCGATAGTATTATTACAATGAATGAATGCAATTAATATATTGATATAATGTATGTTGAACAATATTTAGTATTAATAATAATACTAAACTATAAAAATATAAAATAGAATATAAATAAAATTTAAAATATAAAATAAAAATATAATATTGTTTTAAATGTAAAGAAATATTTATTTATTCATTCATTCATTCATTCATTTATTTATTTATTTATTTATTTGAGCATCACAGATTTCAGTATGAACTGCCATTTGAAATATAGAATGCATGTCTTTCAAAATATTTCTATATATTTAACAGAAAAAATAATCGCTTGTGGCTTTAGAATGGTATATGAGTTTTGTTCCTCTGATATTTTGCTCTTTTTTATCTGCCATCTCTCTCTATCAATTTTTACTTTTAAATTAACTATTCATTTAATGCACGTTCCTGGTGTTATTGATGCACATTACTCCAATATATTTGTAATTTCTCTACAAAATATAATAACTTATAATTAGAACAGCTTATAAAATATAATTACAGCTGCTCTTCTGGCATGACAGTATGAAATGCCCATTTTTCATTATCCAGTCATTTCCAAATTCAATGAAGACTCATAAAAGTTCCGATGTTGCGAAAGTTGTGAATGTTAACTTACACTTATTTAATAGACTCAGTCATTCAGGAGTTCCCTCGTTGTCTTGGAAGCAGAGATATAGTTTGTGTGTAACTCTTGGCTGGTTTCAGGTGCGTGTTCATCTCTGTGTGTCTCTCTGGTCATTATTATGCGAGTGATGCTATCATACCTATCATGAGAGGGAAAGAGAAAGAGCGAGACAGACACTGCGGCGCCTGCTAAAGAAACCGAGGCAAGCGTCTCATCTGCGGCTCTGTTATTAATTCGGAAATCAATTATCCTTTTCGTCACCGTGAGCTGATGAATCAGGGCTAATTAGCCTGAAGGTGTATCGCTCCTGTCCCGTCTTATCTCTATGTTCGAGAGTGATACGCATTCCCAGTGTTTTCCTCACGGTGGGTTAATACAATTAAACCTGTTGTCGAACGATCAGGCCGCGGAAGCTAGTTCGTTAGCGCCGCACAGTCTTAGAAGATCAAGACATAAAGAAGTTGATGATATTGGTCTGAAATGAAGGGTGATGATCTCAATAATTTTCCTGATATATGAAAATGACATTATAATTGCATTATATGCAGCAATTATAAACTGATGATAATGTGTCACATAGAGTTGACCTTTACTGTGACACTGTAATACTTTAAGGAACTGAGATTGTGAATAGTGATAGGCTACATGTGCCTTACAGGATGAACTGCAGGTACTTTGGTTCGTAAATTATACTGTTTTCCTTGAATGCCAGGGTACTTTCACACTTATACCATGTAAATACTATACTATATGAATTTTAGTACCACAGTATATACAGTACCTTGGTCTTGCCCTTATTGTACTATGGCATAGTTTGTTTGTTCATTTACTTGCGTACTTACATATTTATTTCTTAAACAAATTATGGAATAGTATTATATTTGTTTTTATTATATTTTAAAATAATTATTTGTATTTATATGTATGTATCCAATTAATTAATTAATTAACTAATTAATCATGTATTTATTTACTTGATTTTACAAAATATATAATATTTTATATTATATATATTTATTTTATTTTTAATTACATTAAAATAATTATTTTAATATATTTATTTATTTATTTATTTATTTATTTATCAGTCAAAAGTGCCATGGACTACCATTTCAAATTACCATAGTATTACCTTGTGATACTGTCATTGTACCACCACAATATTGTTTGGAAGGTGCAGTATAAAATTACCAAATACCTTGGTAATTTACCATGATAACACCATGATAAAATAATGGTACTGTAATTTTCCATATTTTATGTAATTTCCATTATGAAATACCAAATATAAAGTTAGGAATACAATATTAGAGGTCACAAAAACCATATTACTGTTCAAATTAATAAGAACATAGATGAGATACAAATATTGATATTAAGATTAGATGTCACTAAAAGGTAGTAATACTGACAACAATAACTATCATATGACATTTTGATATACCATGCCACTGTTTTGTTACCATATTCATTACCATCATAAAATAAATAAATAAACAAACAGTATATTACCACAATGGAATACAATAGAATAGGGGGATTTCTTTATTTCTCCCATTTTTATATAATGTAGACCCAGCAGATACGGTGGATGGTGGTAGTTTTGAGCAGTGCGGTGTGTTTTTGGCTTTAAATCACTCCAGGTTTGCCTCATAAGGGCAGCTGGCGTTGACCTGGCCTCTCTGTCAAACACAGACCTCAGCCTTGCTGTTATTTACACACAACACAACCTGTGACCGGCCTTATCACAACATCTGTCAATCAATCGCATGCGTCCCCCCGTCATGTTTAATGGCCCTGACCAGGTGAGCGGCCTGAGCTGTTGCAGACAGAGACATAAACATGACCGATAAGAGGAAACAAGGCCGTGCTTCAGAAACCCAGGCTCATATGAGCGCAGGCTGGTGCTGACTCTAAACAGACAGGCGCTTCTCACTGAACAGATGCTCTTTGAGGGGTGAGAAAGAGAAGGATGGAGGGAGAGAGTGTTAATCCATGTGGTCTCCAGGTGTGGGACGTCTTGGAGCTGCACTGAACAAAGAGGAGAGAGCAGAAAGAGTTTGAGGGGCGTTTCAGAGTTTGTTTGTGGGAAGACTGTGGAGAAGTCTCTCTCTCTGTGTGTGTGTGTGTGTGTGTTCATTTTGTCTATTAAACTGATGAAAAGCTTCATTGACTTAATCACGTTTTTCGATTTTGTCAGTGATAAAGACTAAACCAAAAAGAAGCATCATGGGTATTAATTATTTTACATGTACTGATGACAAGATAAAAAGAACAAGGACTCATTACATTGATTAAAAGTACCAGTAAAGACATTCATAACCTTTCAGAAGATTTAGATCCAAATAAATGCTGTTCTTTTGAACTTTCTATTCATCTGTGAATCCTGAAAAATAAAATGCATCACAGTTTCCACAAAAATGTTGTGCAGCACAACTGTTTTCAACATTGATAATAATCAGAAATTTTTCTTGAGCAGCAAATCAGCATATTAGAATGATTTCTGAAGATCATGTGACACTGAAGACTGGAGTAATGATGCTAAAAATACAGCTTTGATCACAGAAATAAATTACAGTTTAACAGATATTAACATAGAAAGCAGTTACTTTAAATTGGAATAATATTTGACAATATTACCATTTGTACTGTATTTTTATTAAATAAATGCAGGCATGGTAAGGAAAAGAGTCATTCAAAAATCATACCGACCCCAAACATTTGAACAATTTATCTAAATGTTTGTATATGTGGATGCTTTAAAAAAAATAAAATAAATTTTAAATGAAAAAAATGTCTACATATTTTTTGTTTTGTTACATTTGTGCAAAAATGCACATTTTTGTAATCTTGCATGGTAAAAAAAAAAAAAAAAAAAAAGTTACAAATAAAAGACAAAGTACTCTGAATTTTAAAAGCAAGATTGTAAAGAGTGAAATGGACTAAAATAATTGAAAATGACAAAATATCGATTAAACGTAAAGGCTTTCTTTGTGGTCATAAAACACTACTGGCAAAAAAACTACCTTTGTACCCATGGTATTTCCTTGCTGCTTTGTGCATGTATCATGATAATACCATGATAGCATGATAATAGATTTGAAATACATGAGTACACTGAAAACATAAAAATATAAACAGAACCAATTTTTACTCTGAAATTGCTAGTAAATTTTAATAAAGCAAACACTTTACCTCAGCGTGTTTTGTTTCTCCATCTGTCTTTCTCCTTCTATTTTTCTGGCAGTTTGAGCTGATGCATAGATAAGAGAGAGATAAGCTGTAGCGTAATCTTGGCTGGAGTTAAACTTCAGCTTTTCATCCTCTGTCAGTTTTGATCACTGTGCTCAGACATGTAGAGATACAATATATTTCTGGCAGTGCTGGTGTAGTCAGCAACAGAAACCTGATAACATCTGGAATCTTCTTCTGCAGCGCCAAAATCTTAGTGCTTACATAGAAAAAGCATAGTATTATAGTGGATTATAGTATTATATATTTTCTGGATTCGTTGAAATAGTCTAGAGCACCATGTAAATACCATGGTATATGAATATGGTAGCCATTTATTGTCAGTGGAATGATATAAGACCAAAAACACAGTTTTGAAAACTACCTTGCATGACCATGATTGACTCCACTAATTGTTAATGCAACCTCTATTCTGTTCTATTCTATTCTATTCTATTCTTTGAAGTACCTTGCAGTACCAAAGTAAAGAGGCCATCAGTGCACTGTGATACTGCCATAGTTTTTTAATGCTGTTAGTTAAATGGATAGTTCTACCAAAAATGAAAATGTCCTGTTAATTTACTCACCCTCAAGTCATCTAAGGGTGTAGGTGACTTTTTTCTTCAGTAGAACAATAAAGAAGATTTTTAGCTGATTCATAAAATGCAAGTCAATGACTACCGTCACTTTGAGTGTCAAAAAAGCATGTACAGCCAACACGAAATTAATGCCCATGACTCCTATATATATATATATATATATATATATATATATATATATTGAGGTCTTTCATCACAGGATCAGATACGCCAGTGTTTCTGCTCATTTCGAGTCGGAGTGAATTGTCAGGCGTCTGAAAGTGAGTTTTGATTGAGTAACTTGTAGATCTGTGCTGCTCAAGCTGATTAAGTTTGATTTGGTGAACTGGCTCAACTTGTTCACTAAAAAAAACCTGTTCAAAAGAGTGATTCGTTTGTGAACCAGACAGTTTGCCTAAGGCTCTGGATTACAGGTAATAATGTTGTAAATAATGTTTAGTTTCTTGCACAGATCATTTGTTTCGCTTCATAAGACCTCAATATATCGACAGGAGCCACGGATATTAATGTAGTCTTGCCTAAAATGCATTTTTCGACTCTCAAAGTTCCGGTAGCCATCGACTTTTTATGCATCAACGAGGACCACGGTTTCAGCCAAAACTCTTTCTTTACTGTTTCTTTACTGAAGAAAAAAACAGTCATCCACATCTTGGATGGCCTGAGGGTGAGTAAATTAACAGCAAATGTTCATTTTTGGGTGATCTATCCATTTAAGCTGTAGATTAGAATCACTTTTGGTTTTGTATGATATGAAATAGAAACTGGTTTAAAAACCATTTTGCCTGTTGGACCACCCTTATTTTTTTCTTTTTTGGCTTCTTCCAATAGAAAATTCAGCATACGCTTCTGGTTCCAAAGAGATTGTTAACCCCTGTGGAAAAACAGTGCAGAACGAATCATCTTTAGTTCATTCATCAAGGCCATGCTAAGACAGAGAGGCCCTTTTCACTTCCTGTGTGACAGGTTTGCCAACAATGACCTCACACGTTGCAATTCCTCCCATGTAGACGCGGTCTCACGTCTTTCATCTCTCCGTCCTCCATTCCCTTTCACTGGGCTATTTATAGTTCCCTGTCTATTCTTCAGGCAACGAGCGGAAACCCTCAAAGACTGTGTCTCTCGACAGTATGGCTGCTGGGACCTCGGCCAATCAGCTTCCACCAGAGATCCTCCGACTGTGACATCATCAGCATGCGCAGCGGTGAATCTGAAGGGTTTGCTTTGTGTCTTGAGGAGCCGATGAGGGGGATGCATCAGGGTCAGGGAGGGACTTTGATACCCGACGGCCACTGCTGTTATGAGAACACAAAAGCTGCTCTGTCTGAGCGCTGTAAGAAGAGCAGTCATTCAGAAGGAGGGGATTTATGGCCTCAAGTGTTCGTGACCTCAAGCAAAGCTTCTGTTGTGTGAGGATATGGCATTGAAAACGGCCTCAGAAGTGGTTTGACGCACATTAAATGTGCCATTAGTCGGCACGTTGTTTGTTTGAGTATGGTTATGGCCTCTGCTGTATGTCATTGGTGTCACAGATGTCAGTTTACATCGTAATCAGTTCAGATGTGTCAGAGCAAAACAAAAGTTCCTTGTCGGACAATTGCAAAAAGAGGGAATGCCATGTTAGCAAAAACAAGGAACTCATTGATTCATTGAACTCGTCTACAACCCAGAGACCCACTTAAGTAGTTCTCATCATGTAATTTGAGGTTGTCGACATTGCTTTCCCAGCCACCTTTTATGTGGGTTAAAGTGTGAAGTTGTGGTTAATGAGGCTGGTAAACCGTAAGGTTGCGGGTTTGAGTCTCAGGTTGCTTGAGGAGGATTGGCCACGCTATAAGTCTGCTTTCTGAACAAACTGCTTGTGTAGCTCATTTGTGCAATTTATTGTCCAACGTTAACATGGGAAGCCTTAGTTCTTTTCAGGATATGTTTTCATCAAACAGTTAAAATCTTTTAAAATATATTTTCATTGTTAAAAAAAAAAAAAAGTTGTCATGAAGTATTAATTCATAAATATTATGTTTTTGATGAATTACACTACATGACATTTCACAACCTGAACTGATCTTGCCTTGTCATAATAAGGTCAAATCTAATATTTTAGGACATATTGACCTTGACACACAATCATGAGGGTCGTTAGACCTCCTCCTGACTATGATATATTTTCTGGTTTTGTTTTATTTGGTTGTACCAAATGACTGATTTGGCAGACAAAAGGTTTGTGTGTGTGTGTGTGTGCGCGCGTTTAAATAAATGATCAGTAAAACAGCTGTTTTAAAAAATGCCTTGCATTTCACTTCATTTTGTTTTGGGCTGGAATTCAACTTATTTTGTACCTCATCTGCACTATGCATTTTCCACCATTAACTAAAAGGCTCTGATTCACTTTTTCGCTTTGCGTTGCTTTACTTTGCTTTCATTGTTTTGTTTTATACTGGAATACATTACTCGAATGAACTTTTCTTGTAGCTCATCTGCACAAAGTATTTTCCAACGTTAACCTGAAAATATTTAGTTTTGTTTAGTTTAGTTTTGTTGCCTTTTGTTTCGTTTCATTTCACTTTTTCGCATTTGTTTTTTTGTGTTGGATTGGAATTGATTTCTTAAATGAACTTCTTTTGTATCTCATCTGCGCAACATATTTTCCAACATTAACCTGAAAGGCTATTTATTTATTTATTTATTTTCGTTTTGTTTCATTTTAATTCACGTTTTTCACTTTGCTTTGCTGTTTTGGACTGAAATTCAGCTTCTTTTGCTACTCATCTGCAAAACATATTTTCCGACATTGACCTGAATAGCTTTTATTTCGTTGAATGTCTTTTTGTTTGATTTCCTTTCACTTTGCTTAGCTTTTTTGTTTTGTTTTGGACTGGAATTCAATTCTTGAATGAACTTCCCTTGTAGCTTATCTACACAACGCATTTTCCAGCCTTAACCTGAAAAGCTTTTGTTCTTCTCAGGATGTGCTTTCATCAGCCGGCCACCCAGCCACTTTATCTAGAGATCTTATAAAGTGCCATCATGCATATTAGATCTTATAAAGTGCCATCGTGCATATTTATCATCCACCTTGGTATTCCAATACGCCGTTTCTCCTTTGTCAAGCCAAGTGTCTATTCATGAGCACCTGACTCCCAGCATGCATCTGTTGATCTGGCACTGTTGATAGCATCACGGCCTCTTGTACTTCTTTCCCAGTGACTTTCATCACCGTGCCAATGTCTCCTCTGTTCTTATGTAGTCACTGGCGTTCCTCTAGTGTTCGCTATCAATCAGCCGAGCCGGTTTTGATCTTCCACGAGGAGCGGAAGACTTCGGAGCACCTGCATTCGGCAGGTGAGGAGCTTTTGATAGGAGAAATTAATGAGGTTGGTTATGTTTGGATTTCCTCGTTAGGCGTAACACGCGAAGGTTCGGTCCCGCGGGAGGCGAGGGTGCTCTGCTCTGCACTCCGTCTTTGTGGCAGGAGCCCAGTCACCCGATTTAGTGCGGCGTGCCGGCGGAGACATAATGTGATCAACGGAGCGTGATGGGAACAATGAAGGGGCTGGCGCAGGAAAACGTGCTTCAGACACCTCCAGCATGTTACCTGGATGCTGCAGCAGGACCGTAGAGGTGTGAGGACGTGAGAAGATGCAGAATGATCATTTTGAAAAACAGAGGAGACAGGGGAAGTGTGGTGTGTTTGTCTTCATGCATAAATTAGGCTGATTTTTATTTTTTTTTTTCCCCATATGACATCTGGTTCTTTGAACCTGTTCTCCAGCAGTGCCCGGGCACCCAGGAGCCGGAGCCAGACCTCTGCCAATCAGAGCAGGCACAGCTTGAGTTCTGCCAAGCTGTTTTGTGACCTGTCTCCCTTTCCTTCTGCAGATCCTTGCAAATGTGTCAGAAATTAATTTTCACTTCTCTCTCCTTTAACTCGTATAACACAAATATGAGAAAATTAAAGACACAGTTCACCCAAAAAATTACAATTACGTCTCACCTTCTCGTCATTCCAAACCTAT